>NW_017731974.1:147730-165245 GCF_001890085.2 Hipposideros armiger | reverse complement strand
ATAATTATCTACTGCTGTATGAATTTATAACAACACTAAAAATATCAGCCTTCAAACAGAACAGGATCTGTGTATTTTCTCATCAACTAAAAGTGAGATGGTAGAAAATTATTCTTCTAAACTCTGGGTAGTTTAACAAAGCAATTTCTACTTCAGTACTCACCAACATATTTTGCACTATCAAAAGTAACAAGACACCTAAAAGAATAGTGAAAAATAAGGCCCCTAAAATCTTATTTAGCCTGAACAAATTTGCTTCAGTACCAGCAAGAGAATAAAAGAAAAAAAACCTATAGTTATAAAAAAAGAAAAAAATACCCCACAAAAAAACTAGAAGCTTTATATCATTTGTTAATGAAATAATTTTCCTGGAATATCCAAATTCTAGCACCAAATTTCAATACTAAAAAAATTTTTAAGGAAACGAAAGGCAAGACAGAAAAAGCAGCATCTTTCTCCTTTTCTCTTGCTGCCATTTTTGCAGAAAGTATGAACATTATTTTACTTCCACATTTGAACAGTACTTGTTATAATTATTGAATTACCTTTGTAAATTATCAAAGCCCTAATATTAAAATACTAGTCTTTAAAAGCACATACTGACTTCCAGTATATGCATGGCTAATTAATTTTGCATCATTATATGTCTGCGGTAATCAACAAAAACAACAGAGAATAAAATGAAACCCTGAAAACTCCATTTGCAGCAAAAGGAAGAAACATACAAACCAAAAACTACAAAGGACATATAAGGATTGCCCATATCAGCAGCCATCAGGCAGGAGCCATGCAGGAAAAAATAAAGAAAAGAAACATCGAGGGTGGTAAGATGGCCCAGCAACAGCACCAAAAAGGAAAGGCAACAATTATACCTCCTGAAGTTAAGGAACCCATCAGAAATACAAAAACTACGTTCCAGATTATCTCACTAGAAGTTCAGAATGAGGGTGAAGAAAGACAATGTCAGAGATGCAGACAAGCTATGGCTTTAAAAGGAATCATCAGAGTAGCTATATTTATGAGATGGACTCTGATAGCAGAAAAGGAAAGAGCTTTTGGACGCCACAGAGCTCCTGCAAATTCCTGGTTATATCAACAGAAAGAATACATAAAAGGGATATGAAAGAGGGGGAAAGGTGGAATGCAGCAGCAAAACTTACTAAATGGCACTCTTATGAATTATACACAGAAATTAAAATCATTACCAAAAATTGTTGACGTACATTTTTTAAAATTTTGATAAAATCACTACTATAAAAGACTACAGCAGAGCAATTAGATAAAAATTCAGAAAGAGATTGTGAAAAAACACAGTAGGAACTGAAACTAAAAAAAATATTTCTTCAAAAATGAATAAATAATTGGAAGGGACACAAATGAGCTAGACACTACAGAAAACAAAGGGACACAGAAGATAGATATGAGAAAAACAAAGTAAAATGGACATTAAAAATTTCTTCTAAAGTTAAAAGAGAAAATGAAAGAAAAGAAGATAGTAAATATAGACTCAACATGCATATAATTGGAGATCTGAGGAACAAAACCAAAGAAATGGAAGAGAACAAATATTTTAAAAGACATGAGAGAATTTTCCTAAATGTAAAGAAGATTTTAAGAGTGCAAGATTTATATTAATAACAAACAAGAAAACTAGGAATTAGTTTTTAAAATCTGAAAACATAGTCATGGGGATGTAAAGTAAAGCACAAGGAATACAGTCAATAATATAGTAATAACTATGCATAGTGCCAGGCAGGTATTAGACTAGTCAGGGGGATCACTTCTTAAATTAAGTAAATGTCTAACCATATGCTGTACATCAGAAATTAATATAAAATAATATTGAATATCAACTGTTATTGAAAAATTTAAAAAGGGGGGAAGGTGAAGGGAAATAACAGGTTCAAATTTGCAGGTATAAAACAAGTAAGTCACGGGGATGTAATGTACAGCATGGGGAATTTGATCAATAATATTGTGAAAGCATGGTATGGTGTCAGGTGGTTGCTGGACTTATCATGGTGATCACTTCTTTAGGTATATGTACATTGAATAACTATGGTGTATACCTGAAACTAACATAATATTATATATTAGCTACATTTTAACAAAAATCTTTTAAAAAACCCCTAAAAACAAAGGAACCTTTGCATCTGGAAAATAATACACTCTCCTTAAACAACTTTTGGGCCACAGGAAATATTCAATTTAAACTGCAGAATTTCTAAAAAACAACAATAACTAAAATCCTCTATATAGATAAATGCTATGGGATTTAGCTAAAGCAGTGCTAAGAGAAAAATCCATAAACAGTCATAGCAATAAAAGTAAGTTCAATGTCTTACTCAAAAATTTTAAAATAGCCAAACTTTAAGCCAGATAAATTTTAAATATTGAAATACAATGTAACAAGTTTAAAAAGAAAAACAAAGAGCACTAATAAATAAATTTTAAAAAACTTGGCCTTTGGAAAAAAGGAAAAAGATTAATCAACAGACAGCCTAATAAAGAAAGAAAAACAAAATGCTAAAACACCATTGCACAGGGGAAATAGCCAAAGAAACAAAACAAAAATTAAAAGGTCATAAGATTTTCTATGATCAACATAATGTTTCATCTCCATATAAATTTTTTCTTGAAAGTTTAAATAAAATAAATAAGTTTCTAGGGAAATATAATTTACCAAAGTTGGACCAAAATGAGGATGAAAATTTAAAAGGACCATTTCATAGAAGAAACAGAGGAAACTATTAAAGAGCTAACCACCCAAAAAGCAAGAAGCCCAAATAGTTTCATGGAGAAATTCTACCAAACTTTAAAAAAGAGACCATCCCAATGCTATTTAGGTGTTTCAGAGCAGAGCAATGAAAGAAAAACTTCCAAATTATTCTTATGAAAAAAATGTAAACCAGATTAAAAAAAAAACCTGACAAATAGTGATCAACAATAACAAATCCCTACAACCCTTTTATAAGTATCAGTGTGTGGGGGACTGGGGGAGGTGGGGGTTGTTTGTGTATGGTAGCAAATTCCATGACCCAGTGGAGTCTGCTGCAGGAATACAAAGATGGTTCAATATTAGGAAATCTACTAACAACATAGGAAGTTTAAGGAAACACTTTACATATATTAAGTATAAAAGGAAAAGTCATGTGATCATGCCCTACAGATGCTGAAACTCCATTTGACAAAATTCAACATCATGTCTGATTTTTAAAAAATAAGCTCAATAAATGGATGGTTTCTTAACAAAATAAATTTATCTTAGCTCCAAATCCAGCATCTTGCTTAATGGGAAATATTAGAGGCATTCCTAATAAGGCCGGAAAGAGACAAAATGTTCACTATTACCATTAATATTTAATACTGTGCTAGATGTACAAGCCAAAACAATTAGCAGACAGAAATGATTTTAGAGATAGAAAATTTGGAAACTATCAGTATTTGCAGATGATGTCATTTTATCCTGTGAACACCAAAGAGAATATAATGAAAACTACTGGAAACAGTAAGAGTCATTAAGGTAATGAGACTTAAAACCAGGAAGAAGCTCTCTATGCACTGATACGGCAAGATCAATAAGCTATATCATTAAGGAAAAAGAACAAGGTGCAAAATAGTGGTATGATAAGTAATATGATAACACAGATAAGAATATATATTCGTATTTGCTTATATGTGCATCAAGAAATTCTGGAAAGGTAGATAAGAAACAAACAACAGTGATAATCTAGTTGGAGGTAGGTGGAGGGCAAGATACAAGGGGCATGAAGGTGGTGAAGACATCATTTTCTTTATATTTTTGTACCATGTGGTGTATTAACTACTCAGAAATTAATATTAAATTAATTTTTAATTAAAAGAATTTGCTTAAGATTCTCAAAGAAACTCGAGGATGCCAGTTATTAAACTCCACACGGGCCCTTGAGATGCTGGGATTGGGCTTTTATAAATCTCATTTCTGCTTTGCTGGCTGCATCCAGGGGAGGTTCTGCCAATAGGAGGCATGACAGGGAGGCTGCAAGGCTGGAGGAAGAAGAGCCTTGCTCTTTCTGTTCTGCTTCCTGTGGGCCGAAGGACCCGGTGTTCCTTCCTATTCCTGTGAGTGGCATTCCAGCCACATATTATTCTGGCAGGGGTGGTTCCTGCCCCCAGCTACAACTAACAGTTGGTAGTTTTTCCAACATGGCCTTCCCTCAGAAACATCTGCACTTGGCCTTGGCTGATAGTCTCAGATGTGTGTCGGCACTCAGCCATATGGGTCGCCTCTGCTACCGTTTTAAGGTTTAGTGATTATAATCTCTTCCCTTTGCTCTTGCCTAGAAGTGATAGCTGCTTCTCGAAGTCGTTATTTATATGACACACTACTGTTCTCTCTTAGCTCTCATTTCTTTAATTATTAGTTAAAAATGCTTTATATTAAATAATCAGTTAAAGTAACTTGTGTTTTTTCTTTCTGACTCAAACCCGATGAATACACCTAGCAAATCTTTCTTTCTGTTTTTTGAAGCACATACTACTTACGAAAAAGATTAGATATTTGTGAGTGGGGCTCTCCTATAGGCTCATATAACTTTGAAAAATTATAGCAGAACAAGTCCGGTATTAGGAGAATTTGTTTATGTAAAAAATATAATTTGTTTATTTTTAGAGTACCTGGATAAATTTTTTCCTGGACCATCAATATACAATAGCAATATGAGTCACTGAAAGAAAGTACATTAGAAAAAACAGATTCTGTCCTTGAGTAGCTTCCTTTATATAAATCCTCAAAGATCCTCACCTACCCAGCCTGCATAATGCTGATTTCACTTATTGTACTATCTGAAGACATTTTTTTTGAGGTGATGCATTTTCAGTAGTCATACAAAGCTGACATGAATGATTAGTTCATCTGAAAAGAATTTTATTCACTCATGACTACAGTCCAGAAAACCATAACACTTTATTGTTATTTACTTATTCATAAGTGCAACACTTGAAAAATTATTTCTTCTTATTATGTAACACTAGTAGTCTACTAAATTTTAAGTAAAAAAAAGTCTTAATAGATGCCAGTGATATACTTGGTAAACGCATTATGACAATTGAACCATTAAGAATGTGTTTCTTGAGAGTACATCTTCTGCAAAGTTGTCTGAACCCTGGTTATTAACTTAGAACTGTCAAAAATGTTCAGATTTGTTATATGAAATCAGAGCCCCCACTGGAGTCTATCTAAAGCTTAAGCCATGTTGTTTTGGTCATGAAGCATGTAGGTTTACAGACTCAACTTGGTCTATGTAAACATTTCCCTTTTAAACAAATATTCGTAGTACAAAACAAGATCTTTGCAGAAAGATGTGAGAGGAGCAGGGGAAAAATAAAGAAAGGAAGGCTCTCACAGAGCCCTAGCCCCAGCAGTGATGGACCATACATTATCTTTTAAAGATGTAAACAGGAAAGGAAAAAACTTAAAACAGATTTAATTATGGTAGGGTGGGAATGAGCCAGTAGTCCTTTTGTATTACTTTGTAAAGATGCAGCATCAAGGGGCATTCACTGGTGATAATGAGCCACCCCTCCATCACCAACTCATTAAACCAACTCTGAATTCACTCATTAACAGTTACCACAGCTAGTTAGCATCAGTTTAAGACCTGGAAGCTAGCCTTTTGATAGCAGATGTGATTTACTGAATTATATTTCCCGCTATATTCTTTTGACTACTATAATACTACTATATTAGTCGCAGAATATTTTATGTCTATTCTAGAAAGGTGCATTTTCTACTAAAGTTTTACTGAGAAACAAAAAAGAAAGAAATACGTTTTTACAGTTTTGGTTTGAATGTACAGGATAATATCTATCTAGCTATCTCTATATATATATGTATATAAATGGATTATAGATATATATAGATTAGATACAGATATATACCTAGATATACATATATATACACACACACACATACAGAGGGTGCCAAAAAATGTATACACATTTTAAGAAAGGAAAAAAATTAAAATTATCATACTCAATATGTACTGATAATAGAAGATGAATACAAGTCACGCTGGACTTCTGTAATCACAAGAGGTTACCATCAGCATCCAGACACTTCTGATTACTGTGAACTACTACTGCTTGAGCAATGTTGACCAAAGTGTCCACTTGCATACATTTTTTTGGCACCCCTGGTATACACACACACACACACACACACACACACACACACATATACATATATACACATACATATACACATATATACATATATATATACATACTATCACAAGGATGGACAGAAAAAATATATATAACAGAAGTACAGCACAAATAGAGATGTTCTAATGCTACCTTTATAGCTCAGAATATTAGACATGGAGAAATGCCCAATTCTGATCTTACATCATAATCACCTGGGAAGCTTTTTAAAAATGATAGATTCCCAGACTTTCACTCTAGGCATAATAAAATAGAATTTTCTTGAAATATGTGCCAATCTGGCACCAGTCTATGGAACAGCATTTGTGCACCGTTCGCATAGGGGGAGGAAAATGCTTATGAGCTGATTCGGAACCCCTTTCCAGTCACCTCTTTGCTGTGCGACCCTCAGCAGCTCACTGCACCTCTCTCTACACATCAGTTTTCCCTCCAGTTAAATGGAATAATAATACCTACTGCCGATAGCAAAATTAAGTGAATGGGAAATACATATGCATGTTAAATCTCACACAAAATTTAGATACTCTATTACAATGAAAGTTTATTAAAACCTAGGTTTAAATAGACATGTTAAAAAACAACCCACTCATGAATAGATACTTACATTACAGTCAGTATATAAGGTTACATTGAGCAAATTCACAAAGGGTAACAGAAATAAAAGCTTTTATCAACAGGGGAAAAAACTACAATGGCACTGATTTTGCTACAATTCAAGACCATTTTACCTAACATCACAAAGAAGCTGTAACCTAATTAATCCCTGTTGATAGAACAAAATGGAAGCTCTCTGCATAATATTTCAGTGCCTTTGGTTTCACCTCAGTGTCCCAAACAATTCTAATGAACATCAACTTCTCACCAGGGTTTTTGGTTGAAACCTTAAATCCTATTTGGAGAAAAATGGGGCTAGAAGGAGCTAGGAATGTCAAGCTCAAATCGGTGATTTTGGTTGTTTCCAAATGGCTCTTTAAGCCCTTAGTATGATAACACTCCTCAATGGCTTTCCAAGTTCTCAATTTCTCAACAATTACTATTACCGTCCCTCCTCCATCTCAGATCTCCTTTTGTGAAAAGATATCAAGTCTCAGCCAAACGATAAGAGGTTAATTTCTGATGGTTCCCAATTCCTTAAATTGATCAGCTACAATTGCACAGAGAAAGTAAATTTGCTCAGTATAAAAGGCCACTGAACTCACAATTTAAAATTCTTTCTAATGAAATTCCTTCCCTTCCCCACCAAATTATCACTCTATCAATTTTCTTTATTCTCATTCACAGATCATAGCATTTTAAAAAAGAAAAATACTGGCAGCCTTTAAGCAGATTCCCCAATACAGTGGCAAAATCTATTTTAAAAAAAAATCTATTGCTAAATTGTAAGAAAATATTTTTTTCTCTAGTCGTGAGGGTTGGGTTCCCCCTCCTCCCATTATTTATCGAGGTTACATAATGCTTCAATTCTGCTCCTCCGTAGCATGATGATGTATACATAATGCAAATATCTTTGCTGGAATTACAATGGCAATTTGTCAACTTATGTGCAGCTAATCAACCCATTTGCTTTCCAGGGTACAGCAGTAAAAGCTTATCTCATGCAGACTCACGGATCGTTCAAAGCAATCTAATTGAATTTCAGGGCCAAGAGCATTGCACAACACGTGATGTGTCTCCAGTGGAGCACAGTGCCAGACACTGCAGGCGTTACATAATCCCATGCTGTCGTTGGCAGAGGCCGCCTTCTCAGCCTCCTCGGTGGCTTGGCAGTCCGTGTCCCCTCCAATCATGCCCTGCAGCTTTAATCTGCACAGGGTGTTCACATGGACAGTCACATGTTTTAAGACTTTCACCGCAGCAAATAAAACAGGGACCCTTTCCCTACTGATAGAAAGAGTTCATTAAAAGCAGTCATACAGCACACACCTTTCTACCAGGATAGAAGACACACGTGACACTGCAGCTTCTAAGCAAGCTAGCAAGAAAGCAAACATCAACTATTCTACTTTGCAAATAACTAACTGAAATAATAAGAAATATATATCTTGGTCTCTACCCCCCAGTTCCTACTAATAGTTGGTCTTTACCCTGATTCCTGACAAGAAGCTCCTGAAACCCTTGTAATTTCCTGAGGGATGGGAGTGCCTGACACACAGCTCCTAAATCCCTTGGTTTCCTAGGTGACAGGAGGGTGTTTTGTTCTAATGAAGCATTCTCTTGGTGGGCTCCTGGATAGGGGCTGGTCACCAGAAAGACCAAGTCATGATGAGAAGTTTGGAATTTTCAGCTTTTACTTCTCACATTTCAGAGAGGGAAGAAGGGCTGGAGATGAAGTTAACAATCTATCATGCCTACATAATGAAGCTTCCATAAAATCCCTGAAGTCCAGTGTTTGGAGAGTGTGTGGGGTTTACCGAACAGGTGGAGATGCTGGGAGGGTGACACACCTGCAGAGGGCGTGGAAGCCCCACACCCCCAGCCACACACACTGTCCTACGCATCTCTTCCATCTGGCTATTCCTAAATTGTATCCTTTTGTAATAAACTTGTAATGTAGTAAGTAAACTATTTTTCCTGAAATATGTGAGCTGCCCTAGCAAGTTAGCAAACCTGAGGAGGGGGTCATGGAGCTCTCGGATTTACAGCTCAGTCAGTCAGAAGCATAGGTAACAGCTTTTGCTTAGTATCGGCATCGGAAGAAAGGGAGTCCTCGTGTGGGGCTCAGGCCTTAATCTGTGGTATCTCAGGCTCTCTCTAGGTAGGTAGTGTCAGAATTGAATTGTTGGACACCCAGCTGGTGGTGGCGACTTGATCGACGGGAGAAAAACCTAGCCAGAAGTAATAGAGTGAAAGTAAAGGAAAATAGTGTATTTTGCCTACACTCGAGGATATAAAATATTATGTCTGCCATTTCAAATGAATTTTCAAATTGGGAAGGTGTAGGAATTACATATTTAAGACGCTACGTAGAGTAGCTGTCAGACATGAGCTGGCTCTTCCTGAGCGTGAGCCACAGGGGCCCTATCATCTCCCAGCCTCATACTCGGATGCTCATCATTTTATTTCCAGGGGTGAATTAGAATACGCACAATTTAAAAACAAGTATATTAGTTTTCATGTAGTATTATTAGATACGAAAATGTTGAGCTATTATACATACCTAGATGTTTAACCCTTGTCCTTTTTCCATTTTATTGCTAATGTTGTTTCCGAATGTAAAAAAAAAAAAATCTAAAACTGAGAGTGGAATACAATATACACTAAAAAATAAACTCCTACCCATATTTTAGGTTTTAAATTTTTTAAAACATACTATGTACAAGATCCTGAACCCAGGCACATGGTGATATATTCAGACTTTTTTTTTTTTTAAAGAGAGATCAGTTTAACCTATACCAGGGTTATCTACTAGAATTTTCTGTGATGGTGGAAATTCAATGGAGAGAAACAAAAACGAAAACAGAGTACACAAACCATATTTTTTATGGTTCTAAGATGTGTCTATAGCTCCACCAAATTAAAATATCACCAAAATAAGTCATGTAATATTACAATAGCTAAAAAATAAGCAAGCTATCAATTGTATAAAAGTGTCACTAAAAAACAGAATTCTGAATAAAAGGTGACTGTTATTGGAAGTAACTAGATTTAGAAAAAACATTTTTTTGCTTTCAGTATAATTTGGAACCAAGTAAAAAATTATTTTTCTCAAGATAAATAGTGGAACTAATTTTATTCTCATGTACTTTTTATATGTTATATCTTAAGAAAAATTTGACTTCTTAACATATAAAGAGAAAAACACTGGTGATTCCTATTCTCACCAAAAAATAAAAAAAAAATTTTTTTTGCTTTGATTTCATGTGACCTGAATAAATATTGACAATTATGGAGTGAGCACTAAAAATATATATGGGATAAAATAAAATACTAATTTAAAGCTGTGGCCTTGAGAAAGTCTGTGGGATAAATCATTTGTGAAATGGTGACACCTACTGATAAGTTGTGATACTGCAGCCCAGCTCTACAGGCTTGTCCATTTTATCATCTGAGAAGAGCCAGAAAGATTTCAGTGCAAAACACGAGTATCACTACCATGAGGGGAGTGGACATGGGAGACAAGGAAGGACAAAGAATAGGTACTTATGTTCCTGCTGACCGTTCCCCTCCTAACGCTCCCAGTCCTCACGCCCTTCAGTGCATAGCACATTCCTTTGAATAGCTTTTAGTTTGGGACTTATGACAGATACAGGAATGCCGTCCTTTTCAAGTGAAACTGCCTTAGAAGTACCTTCCATAAGCTCTCACCTGGACAACTACCATTCTCTCTTACCTGACCTCTCTGCCTACAGCATTTCTTTTTTCTTTTCTTTTTTTTTTTTTATTGTTAGTTTCAGGTGTACGGAACAATACAATAGTTATTCTTTTCACCCTTCACACAGAAACAACCCCCTTCCCCCATCCACTGCCCTCCCACCCCCGATATCATACTTATCTATTACAATTCCATTGACTCCATTCCCACTCTCTACTCCACGTCCCGTGACTATATGTATACATAATTATAGTTGACATACAATATTATTCAACATCAGTTCAGAAATACAGTGCGGTGGTCAGGCCTCTACACCAACTATTAAGTGGTCTCCCTGACAAGACATGAGTCCATCTGGCCCCCTAAAAACTATTTACAACATTATTCATTATATTCTGCCTACAGCATTTTTCACCAATGGTTATCACCAAGAGATTAGCCTTACAGAGTTACTCAGGTCAAAAATATTTCTTCAGAAGCTTCAAGTTGGCTGTCTGCAAGGTGAATTCTGGTCCCACAGCTTTGACTTTAAGACATTCTCTAAGCTGTTTTACTTTCCAAATGTATATCCCAGTACAGCTGAAATAAAACTGCACCATATACACAGATTACTCCCACCAAGACCAGTGCTCAGGTGATTTGTTCCCAAACCTTATCCTGAGCTATCCCGCACTTACCCCCTGACCCTCTGCACAAGGCACGGCTCCTGATGTTGCTGGGGATTTTCTCTCCAGAGCCTGGGACTCATGGATTACTCCTTAATGTGGTTCTTTTGCTATTCATCTCTTGTATCCTTCTTTGAACACAACTTGCACTTACTGTTTAGACTATTTCACTTTCAGCCACTATAGCCCAGCCCCAGGTCCCAGCCTCCCACCCCGGCCAACACGCCTGCTCGGCTTCCCCTGTCCCATGAGCAGGACCCTGCTCCCTGCATGCTACGCACACGCAGTCTCTAGATCTTGGCTCACGCTCTCATCCATCCTGGATGCCCCTTTCATTCCCCTCTGCTTATATAAGCTGCATTCTTTATTCGTTTTACAAATGTTTACTGAGGAATCCAAGATGCTGCAATGAGTACTGCAGATAACAGTAATAAATACAAAAGACAAGGTTCTTACCCTCCTGTAGTTACAGGCCTATTGAGGAAAACAAATAATAAATAAGTAAACAACAACAAAAAAGTAGATGTTGCATTTTCTGAAATGTGCTGTGGAAAAAAAAATGAATAGGATGACATAACAGAGGACAACCGGGGGAAGTTATTTCAGCTAGCGTTGTCAAGGAGCGTTGGAGCCGGGAGTGTGACAATTGGGCTGAGACCTAAAGGATAAAAAGGAGTCAGACACACAAATAGCCAGAGGAACTGCATTCTAGGCAGAAAGAATAGCAAATGCTATTCCTCTACATGGAAGGGGATTATTTTGCTTGGAGAACAGGGACCATTGTGGCTACACTATAGTAAAATAAAGGAAAGCGTTTAAAAAGATGACACAAACTAGATCATGCAGGACCTTACTTATTCGGGTAAGAAATGCGAATTTTCTTCTGAAGAGCGAAGAACAACATCAAGAGGTTTTAACATGAGAACGGCATCATCTGTTTTATTATTTACAACTGTGGTGCTATGGGAAGAATGGATTGCTGGTTAGAAACCATGGGAGCAGGGAGATGAGCTAGGAGGTCATAGAATAGTCCAGGCAGGAGGTGGTGATGTCTTGGATCGGGATAATGGACTTAGACCAGAGGGTGGCAGGGCAGACAGGCAGCTGTCTAGGTAGACCATTTCTAGGTAGAAGCCATGGCACTAACTGATGCATTTGCTGTGTGGGATAAGAGAGAAGGTGGAATCAAGAATGACAACTAAGCTTTTGATTGAGTGGCTTGGTGGCTGGGGATGCTATGAACTAATAAGAGGAATTCAGGGTGAGGAGGGCGTCAACGACTCAGTCCTTGGGATATTCGAGAACCCAGCTAAAATTCTACCTCCTGCCTGAAATTTCCTAGGACCAAAAATCCCATCATGAGCTATTCCTACAAAGTTAACATAACACTCATTTTTAGCGTCTTAAGCTTTATGAATAATTCCTAGGAAATGGTTTGTAGCCATCCCAAACCTGTCCAAAGTGTCTTTGGTGCCTGACTTAACATTCAGCCTCTAACACCTATATAATCCACTAGCAGGTAGCATACGTGTAGTCTTAACATATATTATTTACTTTTCACATGTACTCACATGGCATGCATCCTGTATTAGAGCACCAACTTCCTGTGGGCAAATAATTGATACTTCCTGGTGTCTTGTACAGAACTTGGTACTGTACTTTGTATGAAGCAGGCTTTTAATAAATGTTTGTTGCTGGTGATAAAGAGTATAATGTTTAACAGTGGCATTAAATTCTGAAAACTCAAATTCCATTAAACATATACCATCAATCAACGTGGTTCTGATACAGCTGACCATTCAGCATTTGGGGGACTAGAAATCAAACAATTACCTTTCAATTCAGGTACACTGGTAGACTTATTGGGAAAATCCATTCCAAATATTCATTTTATAGAAATTTTTCTTTAGTCAGTTTTCACTGAAACGTACCTATGCTAGTGGTTCTCTAACTCACACAGAAAATAAAGGATTTAGCATCAGTGAAACTGGCAATTATGCATAGGCCAGCAGTATCTAACAGTGAGATACCAATATTAATGGCACACTATTAATATGTATATGTGGGGAAAAGTTAAGACCTCCTGCTCCTATACTATAAAGCAAGAAGGACACATATACAGTATTTGTCACAGAAACATGAACTTAGCATGGATACAGGCAAGTAAAATTTATTACGTAATGTGATAAAATTCCCATCGGAGGAAGGTCAGTGGAGAAGTTTCTTTTTGCTCACCCTCAAGTGTCCCAGGTGGAGGAACTCCGTTAGTGACACTTTTGACCTCTCTCTGCCCTTACTCCTCTTCGGAAATCGGGAAGCACCTTCTCTGGTTGGTGCATTGTAAAGGAGGAGTGAGAAGACGCTCAGCGAAGCCTCTCCTAGTTGTTCCTGACCACAAAAGCAGGTGAATTCTGGACTGCTCTCTGCCATACCCTAAGAGGCTGATCCCTTTGGGGCAGTGAGGGGTTGTTATTAGGCTGAGGCAAAATGTCAGTAAACAAAGGTCTAAAGCATATTTTCCAGTGTATATTCCAGCTATTAAGTTGACATCTGAAGTCTGAATGACTCCTATGTCTCTCAATTGTTCCAAATCCTAGGAGAGGCAAGTTATTTAAGAAGACTCCTCAAGCCCTAACAATAACAAATAGTTTGAATTAGAACCATACGAGTTATTGACTTTTCGTTTTGGGCTATAGAGCTAAATAGAAGATACAACACACTTAGATGTTCTAGGAACACGGCATCTATAATACCAGCAAAATAGCGTCTATCCTACCATCCTCTCCCATATGCTTCCTTAGTCACTTATAACCACGCCCATCCTTATGAAAACCTGAAGGAGGAAGCTGCACTGGAATAACATTTTTCCACAGGTCACTGACATCCTGCTCAAAATTACTCTACACATTGTAGAAGAATGAAAGTTTATGTAATGCATCTTTCTTAAATTCAGGTTCATTACTCATGAAACTCAATCTCCCTCCAAATTAAAATGGCATTTCCCTTTTGATGTTGCTGCCATTTGGATGCTCAAAATATGCAGAGCAGACATAGCTTCTTGTCTAAAATTCTTTGCCAAACAACCCCTCTGTCTTTATTTGAGAAAATCTGGTAGGAGTAGGAATAATTCTGCACCTAATGAGTTCAGTTCTATATGACGTCTATTTGTCGTGCTAAGTAAGCACTGTTGACACACAAGACAGGTAAGACTCTTCCCATGGTCTTCTCCTTCACAATAAACACCACATCCATTCTTCCAGTTGCTAAGGCCACATTCCTGGGACTCGTTTTTTGACATGTCTTTCTATTATACCTCACATTCAATTAATCAGCATAGCAATAGTTATTCAACAATGTTTTCTTATTATAAGCTTGGGGAGCAGCTTTTGTCTACCCTCTGATATTTCCGGCAGGAATTTATTTACTTTCTAGTCATTCACATTAAGAATCTAAATCCAAAAAAGAGAAGGAGAATCAGAGAAGCATGAGAAAAAGAACCTCCAAAGATCACCTGGCTCAGCTTTCACTTTTAACATAACACATTTTAACATGACGCATGAGGAGGTGAGATTCCCACAGCTACTAGGTGATATATCAAGAGCCCTAACATCCCAGACCAGTGCTCTCGACACTAAGTTTACTTTAATTGCCATATCTGGTCTGTGTACAGTCAGATTGATTAAGTTCATTTTTAATAAAGTTGTATATAGTCAAGAATCTATACATGACATTTTGTTTTCTCATTCATGTGAGGTCAGAAAACCGTCTAACTTCCCAATCATATCTTCTGGAATTTTGTAGCTCTGAAGTCCTCAAAGAAAGAGCCAAAGTTCACAGAATACTTGGAATTATTGGGGCCATTCTCTCGTGTCCATGTTTATATCATGGAAACTTCATGTCTGTGTTGCCAACATTAATAATCTTCTGATGATATTGTTCACTGAGGATCGTTCTCCTCATTAACCCTGGAGATTTTTTTCATTTTTGATTGTTCAGGAGTACACGTAGAAGGACTCTGCTATTCTTTGACCCACCAATAGAGGCTATGAACAATTGGAATCAGCACAGCCATAATCTCCACAGACAATGTCTATGACTTTCCACTTCCAACTTCAAAAAGTGTACCTAGAGTAGGGTTCTCTGAGATCAGGCTCAACCTTAACTTATCAGGTTTTTAAATGGTATGAATATGATTCTGCATTGAAAGCCCACATGCACATAGCTTTGTCAAACACAATAGTATATCTACATGGGATTGTAACAATAAATTCAGAGGAAAAAAAAGAAATGCTTCTTTCCAGAACTATTTTATTTTCTCATTTGAGTTCTCTTAATTCATGTTATCTAATTGAATATTAAATCAAAAACAAAATTACATTCAGTAAAGAAGAGCTGATGATAGATAAAAACCAAAAAGAAATCTTTCTAGAGTAAACCCTTTTATAATTCAACCTGCAACCACTTTTAGTGTTGAACTATTAACATTTTTAGGTTTGGATATAGCCACTGAATGCTTAGTATATTTGGTAAAATAAATCAATTACAGTAAGTTGTTTTTATCTTAAATACCCTTAAGAGAAAGATAAAAGCTAGATGACCAGGAACCAAGCAAGTTCATTTTTGTGTATCGTTCCCTTGGATTGCCATAAATATTCATGGACTTCCCTAATGCACCTCATTGTATTCTGCCCACAGAAATATCTGAGACAAATGTGAAGTACAAACAAGCGTAACACACTACACCATTATGTGTGTAAGACATTTCAATAAATGTACCGAAAATAATAGCAGTGCACAATAAAATCAGACAAAAGATGTTCACATTAAAGTCTGTAACCTAATTCTAACCATTCATTTACCACACACTGGTTGTGTGTATTAAATTGGAGTAAAAAGCTAAATTTAAGGAAATTCACTGGTGAACAGGTATAAAAATTGGTTTTTTAAACTGTTCCTGGATTTTTTTCACTCCTCTTAGCTTTGTGATACATCTAAAATGATTGTTATTGATGTTATTAATGATATGTATATGGTGTTATCATCATTGTTAATGATGACTGTCATTCTTGTACAGCTCAGACTGCCTCTCTACTTCCAGAATAATATACCTCAGTCTAATTTGAACAGGTGGTGTTTTCTCTCAGACACTTTTGATTTTCTGCTACCACGTTCCATGCTTCATGTTTACTGCATTTACCTATACAGTAAAACCTTGGATTGTGAGCAATGTGGTTTACGAGTGTTCCACAGGACAAACAAACATTTCTAATACATTTTAACTTGGTAAATGAGCGATGTCTTGCAATACGATTAGTGTGTTTCTGGAACGAATTATATTTGCAAACCAAGGTATTACTGTATCTATAAATGTATTTCTGAATGACCCAAGAAAATTCCCTTTTCCTATACAGTTAGTGAAGTAACCAAATCATTTAAAATCTCATGGGAGAGATTATACCAGAATCATAATTAAAATGATGAATAATCTTAATTTAGTGATGCAAACAGTCACTTGTTGAGGACAGAAGGAATTACTCTCTGAATGTATCTTGAAGTCTATTTTTCTGATGCTGCTTTCCCTACTTTTGTTGGCGTGAGAGAACTGGTTTAAAACATACAAGGAATAGAAATACTTTACGCCTAAGAAAACGATGCTGCCTTAAAATATCAGAAAAACTATTTTATAAACCAGGATATTTACAAAAGTAACACTAAGACTTGAGTTGTTTTCTTTCTTACAATAATGGGAACTTATCACTTCATTGTTATTTCCATATGCAGATGCAAGGAATAAGGCTAGGCTATACCATGGGCTAAAGGTCATGTTCCCATTTATGTTACCTTTATTTCTATGTGGATATTAAAAATAACTGGCCGCTTACCAAAATAAATAGTAGAATTGTGCATGTGTGGTTTACAAGTACTTGTAAATAGTAACACAGCACTCCTCCAGAAAAGGTACATTTTTCAGTGAAGAATTTAAGTGTATATTTTTCTCTGAGAGGACCAAAGGATAAATTGCTAAATTGATATTCCAGAATAATTCTTTAATTTGTATCAAATACAGAAACTCCAAACCATATCTGAAATTTCCAATTCTTTGTGATTGTGCTGAAACACTGTCAAAAGGCTCCAGAAAAAAAACTGAACTATGCTTTCAAGAGTCAGTCCAAGGTTCATGGAGTAGAGAGCGGGAACGGATTCAATGGAATTGTAATAGATAAGCATGATATCGGGGGTGGGAGGGCAATAGATGGGGGGAGGGGGGTTGTTACCTGGTGAGGGTGAAAAAAGGGTAACTATTGTATTGTTCTGTACACCTGAAACTAACAAT
>NW_017731974.1:134919-146900 GCF_001890085.2 Hipposideros armiger | reverse complement strand
CGAAGGCGTAGGCTGCAGCCCCTGTGGCAGTGGGTTGCCATGGGCTACCGTGTGTAGCCAGCAGCCAGCGTGAGCGGCCGTCCAGAAGCTGGCAACCTCGCCCAGGAAGAGCACAATGATGGTGCCAACTTGGGCCAGTGAAGCAACGTCCTCCACAACTAAACTCAAGAACAAAACAACAGCAACTTGTCTGTTCCCCTTCCCCTAATTCCCCACCGTTCCCATCCCCCCAATTCCCCAATAAAAAAAACAAACAAACAAACAAAAAACCCCACAACATTTGTACATGTCTTATCTATGAGTAGATTAAAGACTGAGGTTGTATAATGGGCTGAATCACATCACCCAAAAATCCATATGTTGAAGTCCTAACCCTCATTACCCCAGAATAGAACCACATTTAGAGATAATGTATTTAAATGGATAATTGGATTAAAACAAGGTCATTTGTGTGAGCCCTGTCATGCAATATGACTTGCATCCTTATAAGAAGAGGAAATTTGGACACAGACAGGTACAGAGGGAAAACCATGTGAAGACACAGAGAAGATGCCCATCTACAAGCCGAGGAGAGAGGCCTGAAACAGATCCTTCCCTCACGGCCCTCAGAAGGAATCAACCCTGCCAACACCTTGATCTCAAACATTTTAAGCCTCCAAGAACCGTGAAAAAATACATTTCTGTAGTTTACTTGTCTGTGGTACTTTGTTACAGCATCCCCAGAACATTAACACGGGTGGTGTCATTTCATTCCATTGTATCTTCCCAGAGCATACGACATAACATATGGCAGGTTCTCGGTAGGTGCTGGTTATTGACTAAAAACGTTCAAGGATGACCAGGCTTTCCTCCATATAGTGACTCTCTGGTGCCTAATCCCCGACCCAGAGGAACTGTGCTCAACACGTTCACCCTCCCAACCACTGGAATCCCTAGTTGCCACGGCAGAGCCCTACATAGAGGGGGCCCTTCATCCACTCCATAGCTTCTGGCCCGATTCTGTAATAGTTCCCAATTTTTGTGAGATTCTCCTCACTCCCTAAAATAGAGGCACAGCAGAAATATTCAGTTTGCTCTTTCCAGAAAGAATTCCTGGCAAGAATCAGTAAGATGGTATGCAAACATGCGAATCTCATTTCTCTCTGAAGATGGAGCGGAGAGCTGATACTTGCCAACAGACCTCAGAGGAAACAGTGCTCGATCTCAGCTGTGAGATACATTCCCAACCCCTGACACAGCCTATGGGGACAGCACAATGTAAAAATCGCTTCTACTCCAAATATAGTTTGTACATGATTCTAGATAGAGCAGAAGAAATAACAATGTCATCACTCGTCAGTGAGTTACATATTTTCCAATTTATTAACTCTCCTTTAATAATAGAGTACTCTGTCTTTACAGAAAATAAAGAAAATAAAAATGAAAACTTAAACCTCTTAAGAAAACCTGAGAATGAAGCATCCCTTTCAAGACCTTATAATGAGAGCTTGTAACCTATTACTCAAATAGATTAGATTTTATGTTGAACAGGTAGTTTACTAAGGAAGAGAGGATCCTGTGGCATTGTGACCAAATAATCTTCCTTCAAAATTCGTCACTTGCTGTGCTTGCCATCATTGGCTTCACACACAGATGCCTTTTGCTCACAGGCCTTAAGATCAAGTGTCTTAAGTGAAGTGAAAAGCGCTTTTCATTCTTAATGTTAGAATTTATTTTATGAATTGAGCAATAATTGAAACAATTTAAAATGTGTTGAATTACTGATCCCTAGAGGTAGCAGTAAAACAAATCAGGAGCCTCCAAAAGCTGCCTATAGAACCTACAATGCTTTATATGTGCCACTTGGAGCATGGTAGAGGCCACAGGAGTTCAATAAAACTTTATCAACAGTCACTAGATAACACCCTTGGGAAGGTGTGCTCACTGCATCATCCATTGCAGACTTTTCAATTACCTTCTCATCCAAAGGTATGATTAGAAATTGACATGCATCACATGCTATTAGTGAACAGATTGAATAGACTATCCATAGTCCAGTTCAAACTCACGGTCCAGTTCTAAAGTTTATACTTTCAGACTAAGAAGGAATATTTATCTACCTTGGGACTACATCATTCAAGCGCATGGAAAAGTTAAGCTTAAATGTCTTCCTGGGGTATTTTCCATGCTGAAGTGAAAGACTTCTTTTTGTAAACTTCACGCAGAAGCATTATTCCACAACCAATCCATTTAGTTAAGTAAAAGCAAATGAGAGAGAATTCAAATGCAAAAAAAAATTCACAAGTTTTGGAATTAAAAATTTGCTCCCCCGCTTTTAAAATAGGAATTTTTCATTAAGAAAAACCTTGTGTTGTATTATGAGACAACTATTTAAAGACAGTACTCATAATGAAGAAAAGAATCCTAAAAGAACAACTTTTAAGTCAGTCAAGATTCAGTATTTATGAAAACAATTGGCAATCAACAGTCCATGATCCAAGAACAAAAAATGTTGCAGCAGATGCCTTGTCAGAAGGCTACAGACTATGAGGAGTAGCATACTCTCATCCATATGTTTTCTCAGCCTTGAGAAAAGATATCCTCAGTTCATGTCAGTTTTGGAGAACACAGAGTGCCTGTGTACATAGCGAAGTAAAAGGTTTTTTTTGTAAGGGAACTGTGAGCCAAGATTTCTGGTTTCATTTGGAAAGAGGTGGCATACACAGTTAAGTGGAACATGAATAGAAAATCAGCCAAATAACTTAAATAATTTAAATAGCTCAGTCTGTCAAGAAGAAGAAATTACAGAAGAAATTGGAGTGGTCATTGTTTGTTTTGGCCTGCCTGGCATCCTTTCCCCCATCTTTTGGCAATAATGCTTCAATTCTCTTATAAGGAACCACCCCTCCCCTCTTCCATGCTGTTTTGTTAGGATTGTTTGTTATGCCCTGTCTTCAACAGCTGTTCAACAGTTGGGTTTGTGACTATGAAACCTCAAGTAATAAGCAGTGAGGCAGGGAGCAAATTGAGCAACTGGGAAATTAGAGAGGCTGGGGGGAGGGGGCGGGGGTCTGATTAGGTCAAAGGACAGTCATAATTGGGGTAGCTAAACATGCGAACTAAATGGGAAAGAGTAAAGGTCAGCCAGTGGGGTGGCTGAATTAGCTATGATGGAAAAGAAGCAGGCCCTGGTGATGAAAACGTCCGAGGTGTTACTGAAAAAGTGGGTGATGGAAGTGGAAGGGAGAAGGTCAGTGCAGATGCAGAGGTCAAGGCCCTGAGAGGCCAGAGTGTTGGATGGATAGCCTGTGTGGATTAAATCACCCCTGATGATGACAGGTCTGGGGGCTGAAACACAGACTGTGAGCCAGGGTCCAAAGTCTTCCGTGGATGACAGGAAGTGACTGGGATGCTGGCAGATTCCAAGGTGATATAGTCAGAAGGCCTTAACCTCAAAGGACCTGAGGATTTTTAAAAAAGGGCAGAGGACTCTGTCTAGAAGTAACAATGAGAAATAACAGGGACACACACACAGCCTCTTCACATAGTGGACAAGGGAGAAAAGAGACCCTACTTGACAGAGCTGCTGAGAAAACAGGGTGGCCTTAGGGGAGAGTGAGTCTTCATTTAAAAGAAGTTGGAGGTTGGGACAGCCAAGTGGCGCGTTGGTTAAGAGTTGGCTTGGGATGCCAGCTCTGAGCATCAGGGCCTTGGTTCGAACCCCACATGAGGGCCAGTGATGCTGCGCCCTCTGCAGCTAAGATGGTGAACAACAGCTCGACCTGGAGCTGGGCTGCCATGAGTTGCTGGCGACAGTGTAGGCTGCAGTGGAGCTGCAGTGGGCTGCTGTAAAGCTACCATGAGTGGCTGGCAGCCGATGTGAGCTGCCAAGAGCCGCCATGAGCAGCTGTCCAGGGCCCTGCGAGCGATCTGCCTCACCCAGGAAAAGGGCAATGATTATACCAACATGGGCCAGTGAAGCAACGCCCTCCACAACTAGACTGAAGAACAAAAGGACAGCAACTTGTCTGTTCCCCTTCACCAATTCCCCAACGCTGTTCCTCTCCCCCAACTCCCCAATAAAATCTTAAAAAAAAAAAAGAAGTTGGAGGGAACATATAGAGAAGAGGATAAGGATATAGGAGTGTTTGCTGAGTGGGACAGAGCAGGGGAGAAAGAGTCTGGGGGACTGAGGGAGAGAGAAATGGTAGGGTCAGGGCAAGGAGACAAGGGTTGTCATGTAGATGACAGCGGGGCCAGGGGTGGGGGAAGGGTTTAATTTAGTGTTTACACTGTACACATTGAATGGTAACAGCTTGGTGACATTGATATAAACAGGCTCTTTCAAGAGAATGGGCAATTGGCCTAATACCCAGAGGTCTTATCTAACTCTTCTATGGGAATGAGGGGCATTCTGCCAACTCTAGATATGGTGCAGCCTATTTGTTGAAGGAATAAATGAATCAATGATGGCATGCACCATGGTGGTGGATGATGAGAAGCCTAATGAAAGCATCCTTCTCAAAGGTATGCCCAAGCATGAGACTGTTGCTGGTAACCACGTTCCTTTGGGCAAGGACCTCCCTGATTACTACACTTGGGCATTTAGAGAACAATGAAATCAACTCATACCAGGAATGGAAATTATATGAATACATGTCTCTGAATTGGTATCTTCAACATTATTCCACATATGCGATATTAATTATAAGCATTTGGTCTGCTTTTAATTGTCCACATGCCCTCAGTTAGGCTGTTTTGTGTCACAGATGCATTATACCAGGCTGCTATGTGTGTTCATTTATGCATCACATTTGTTTTCCCTGGGCCATCACTGTAGAAGCTGCATAGTCTATAATGTGAGTTTTAATTAAAAACTCAGCCAAAGGCTGGGAACAACTGAGAAAACATAACACTAACAACTGCACTGAGCAATTCGCAAATACTCAAAATGGTGTGCATTGTTTTGTTGTAAGTAACTCAGACTTATCCAAAAATGCTGCAGATTTTCAAGCACCAGATTCAATGTGCAAACACCAAATCTACCCTGAAGAAATCAGTAAATGGTAGATGTTCAAAATCATTAAACACAAGAAGAAATATCTTCAGGTGATTCATGTTATTTTGAACAAGAAAATCGTTTTCCTCTGACAGCCATGGGTGACATTCCTACAGCTCTCTGTAAGCTGATATGAGACCATAATGAAAGACAGTCTCATATAGTGATTGTAAACATGGTCTCTGGAGCCAGACAGCCTGAGTTTTCATCCTGGCTCCAACATTTTTTTGCTGTGTGACCTTGAGCAAGTTCTGTAACCTTGCTGTGCTGCAGTTTCCTGAATGTGTTGTTATGAGGTTTAAGTGAATAACACTGTAAAGCATTTATACAAGCACCTGGCTATTATTAAAGAGCAAACACCATAAAAATGTTGGCTGTGACTATTGTTTAGAGCATGTACATACCTGAAAGAGGATGAGAATACATTTCCCTTTTTATTTTTACTTTTCTAAGATTTCTTGAACCCTCAGCTTTCTAGAGGTAGTAAAAGGAGTAAAAGCCTGAAAGAGGTGGTTTCAAAAAGTAAATTCAAATTTAAATTATCATTGATTTTCCCCAGCATTATTTAATTCTCTACCATGCGGAGAAGCATCAAAAAGAATCAAAAGAACTTTGATTCATAGCCCTGCTCTGCCAGTTACAAATCGTATGATTCTTACTAGATCACTTTACCCTCTGAGCCTCAGTCTTCTTATCTATAAAGTGGATAAAACAGACTTTCCCATCTCAGGGAGTTATTGTGAGGCTCCGAGTGTGCATACACACAGTGTCACTTTGCAAATAACTCCTCAAGAGATGCACAGTCAACAACAATGTGGCTTTAGTGTCTCACCAACTAGGTTGTATAGCTCCTTTTTGAGGACCTCTCTAAATAGTGGTCCAGAAATGAATGCATCTGATAGAAAAAGTGAATATATCAGGTCCAATCTGCTTCACACCTTTATCTCCCCTTTTCTTCCTTACAAAGGTAAGAGCACAGAACAATGGCAAACACCAATTTTGTCCTGTGGCAGGAGATCCTAAGGTCGCTCGAGATCAATAGTTGGTGAACTCTGCACCCCGTTCCTCTAGTTAACCAGTTCAGGTGACAGGGCCTCCGTTGCTCTCCAGAGCCCTAGTGACTCCCACGTTTTCCTGGTTTTACCAGTGGCCTGAGTCTCTTGCTTGTTCTTCCCAGGTCCCTTCTCGAGGAGGGGAACACTTCATGGAAGAGAAGTCTGGTCAGCTTTCAGATCTGCTCAGGCTTCCTTTGCTTCAGCCTCCCTTGGCTGAGTTCCCATCATTGTTTTGTCTGGGGATTCCCCATTTCTTCCCCTTTTGCTTTCCAAGCAAGATAATAAGCAAAGACTACACAGTCCATCGGACATGGTGCTTTTTGAGACATAACCTCCTTCATCAGCCCTCTATGCCGTAGCTCTGTCTGCTGCTGGCCCAACTTTGCAGGTGTGCCAACTATTTAGAAACCTTCCATTACCTGAGTTACAAAGAGGTGCAAAGTAGAACTTGAAGAGATACTTGTAGAATCTACTTCTTGGATGTGACTAGTGAAGCTCAATGTATTGTACTTGCAGACAGCTGATAACATTTATTCCTACTGTGACAGTCAGTCCACAAACATTTATGCAGCAGTGACTGAGTGTAGGGCACAAGGCCAGAAACAGAGAATACCGCAGTGAATAAGATCACCAGTCTCTGCCCTCAATTGTCCAACATTGCGGCATTTGGAGTGGGACTGAAGAGAAATACAGAGGGACTATACCCTCAGAGTATCTCAGCACTGCAAAGCCTTCTGGGCATTTCTTCATCTTATGCATCAGACCTATCCTCAGAGAGTTTCGAATGTATTTAAAATGCCAACACCAAAGAAAACCTTCTTAAGGCATGATGTTAAAATGTCTACACTAGGGCCAGTGAGCGGCTCAGTTGGTTAAGAGTTAGCTTAAGAGTGCAAGCTCGGAGCAACAGGGCCACCAGTTCAATTCCCACATGGGCCAGTAATGCTGCGCCCGAGCAGAGCTGCCGCTGAGCTGCCAACAGGTGGCAGGATGGCTCAGCTGGTGAGAGCACGTGCTCCTAACAACATGACTGCCTGTTTGACGGTGGGCTAAGCCCGCCAGCAACTAAGACTGAACTCGGCACCTTGAGCTGAGCTGCAGCCCAGATGGCTCAGTGGATAGAGCGTGTGCTCTTAACAACAAGGCTGCCGGTTCGACTCCTGCACGGGATGGTGGCTACGCCCACCCGCAACTAAGATTGAACACAGCACCTTGAGCTTAGAGGCCACGAGCTGCCGGCAGGAAGCCAGATGGCAACTGGCACCCTCCACAACTAAGATTGAAGAACAACAACTTGGCTGGTCCCCCTGCCCAATTCCCCTGTACTGTTCCCCTCTCCCAATTCCCCATTTTTTTAAATGTCTACACTAATAAGACAGATATAATTTTATAAGTGCTGAGATGATTACAAACTATTATAATATGGACTTAAAATAAGCTAATCATAGAATGCTTCCTGAAAGAGTTTAGGTCAGATTTAGATGGAAATAATTAATATGATAGTTTAATAACATATTAATTTTAATGTTGTTTTTCCTTTTTCTGTGTGTTTTTTCTTTTCTTCTTGTTTTTAATTTTTTATGTTATTCAAGTTTTGTTTTGTTTTTTTCTACCTATAATCATTAGCTGCCAAATGTCTTAGACTTACTAGAAGCAATAAATGGGAAGCTGAATTTTGAGTACTGGTAATGTTTTCATCATGACCTTTTAGTCATTGATCTCTACAGAATCATAGCATATCTCAAAAACCATTGAGGCACTAATGTTATCATGTCAGATTTTAAAACGTGAAAGTAAAGGCAAGGTATAATTAAGAACTTTATAATTTTTGGTAATAACAAGGTTACAATGACTTGAATAAACCTGGTAAACATATCATTTTTATAGCCTAGCAAGTGACCAAGCCAGCCCAGGAAGTGAAGAATACATTTCTAAAAGCACTTGTTGCTTTAGTACCCACCTTTAATTATCAAAGTCTATTTGCCTAGATGAAAATGTAAAATAAAATCCCAAAGTAGAGGGGTATATTAATTATGTTTCCAAAACAGATGACTTATTGTAAGTAGACATCAAAATGTTTTCATATTTCTAACCATTTAGTTACCTAGTTAAAACACAATACACACGCGCGCACACACACTCTATCATTCACAATATAGGAATGATTAAGATGAAACATGTTTGTAACTTCCCTTACTGTATCTGGCTTAAAATAACATTAGAACATAACCAAAAAAATGCACTCACCTGTAAAATATATTTAATAAGAAATTCTACAAAATGCAGCTGATGCTAAAACTGAAATTTATTTTCCCTTAGCAAAACAGTTATTATCAAATTCTTAAGCTACAGTGCACTCTGTGTAGCAATTCTACTTAAATTTGTTTATTTGCCTCCTAGAAAGTGAAATGAGTATATGCATCAGAGGTGAATGATTCTGCAAGATTCTTAGGGTAAGAGGAGCTTGATACGATTTAAAAATTCACAACAGTTCAATTCATGCTGGGACTGACAGGTCTGCATATTTAATGTAGGAGTTAAGTTTCTTGGTATAATTCTGACATTCTTTTTGCTGCTCCTCAAAATCAGAAATAAAAGATTAGTTACAAAGAATTTTTTTTCCTGCTGAGGAAAAGAACAAATTCTTGTTAACTCAGCTGACAGTAAAATTTACAGTTAAAAAAAAAGAAAAAGATGGAAGCTATCTTAAAAATATCAAGGCATCATTTCTTAAAGATCTTTATTCCATATCACTACAGATACCAACTTTCAAATCAAGGAGCCACTGCCACTGTCTGCCATCATCATTCAATGTGTAAATACCACCTGCCCCTACTAGGCATTTGTAAAGATCACCGCTCTCGGTTAGATGCTGTGCTGTTTGTTGAATGCCACATTTTTACAAGGGGATGTCTGTGATGGTTGTCTTACAGAGTATTTTTACAACTTTTATATCTAATAGTCAGAGTACTAACAATTCAGACCATGTCACAGGGTGGGGTTTGGGGAGTTTTGATATTGATCTTAAAAATCCACTCTGTAGCTACTGCATCATATTGTCCCCAATCAGCTTGATCCAAAATCTTCAAGCCTTTCCTAAGCAGCTCACCGAATAAATGGTTTATGCTTTTCAGTACACACATGTGTAAATTTTATCAAGAATAAAATTGAAGAGATTTTTATTTTATTTAGTTGAATACATGAGAAAATAAAAGCATTGTCGTTGTAAGTCATATAACTTGTTTGGCTCCAATATGCTGGTTAAGGGTGTGAGCTCAGGAGCCAAAATGTTTGGGTTAGAATAACAGCTCTCTTCTACCTACTAGAGGTGTGACCTTAATAAACTCTATACCTCAGTTTCCTCACAGTAAAACGAAGATAATAACACTACCTATAATATAGGATTGATTGAAGATTCAATAAGATAATATCTATAAAGGGTCAGGAACAGTATCTGATATGTAGTAAGCTCCCAATAAATGCGAGCTATTATTACTTTATAAAAACTAATGCTTAAAACCCCACCACAGCTGTCGTAGAGGTAGATTCTAGATCTCTCTGCAATAGTATTCCAAGGATATATGGCGTTTTATACCTGAACATTTTAAGAATATTGAACTTGACTAAACACTTTTGTTGTTTCATAGATTATATGGGAGCCAGTGTAACTTAAAAGTAGATAGAACTATATTTGCAGGGAAAATTAAGATTGGCATTCTAAATAGTTCAACTTCTTTCACTACAACACAAGAAAAGTGACTTCAAATAACAAGTTCCACAGGCTAGCAGTGAGTATTTTCAGAATTCATTATCTTTTCCAACTCTAAAGTACAGAAGCTACAAATCTTATGTAGTTAGGATGAAAGCTTATAGACACCTTTATTATTTTTTATTTATATGTTTCTTCCTTTTATGAGAGAAATGATTTATAATGTTCTATAAATCTTAATGAAAATATATACTTAAGAGTATAAGATGAAGAAAATCCCCCACCACCACCACCACCAAAACCACACCAATCCTGTGAACACAGTCCTTTTTACTTCCTGTCCCCGCCCCATCAGCCTACCTCCATTCAATCCCCATGGCTGTTTTTATCTCCATTCTCACCTCTGGCGAACTATTCCTCAGATCTGGATCTAAAATATCTTTAAATTCACAAAACAAAGGTGTGGTGCTATAAATAAGCGACTCTGATCAACAGCACACTTATCCTAACAGGTGTTTCTCTTTTTTTTGTGGTAGAGAGGTTGTGTAAATAAGAGTAGAACAAAATAGCTTTAAGGATTGAGAACATTAGAGATTATACTGCCCTAAAGCCATTTTAAAACATTCCTTCTCTTCTCAAATTTTCTAATATACATATTTTTTTAAGTGCAAATAAATATGCCTGCTGTTGTTACCTTACACAAAAGCCTTTGAAATATGACCAATCCCAAAGGAAACCTGACCTTTCAAGCTTGTTTGAGTTATGTTCTTTGTAATTTTTTTCTTTTCTGTCAGAATTGACTAAACAATACTTACATGGAATTTTTATAAAATCAAGTAACTTTCCCCCTTAAAGACTTTCTATATACAATTTTCATACTGTATCCTTCAATAAAAATAAGTACGATAACATATAATACATATATGATCACTAGATGACTTCACATACAGATACACATGACAGAAAATTGCATTTTCCTTTATTTTAATTACTCTGTGGAGAATCTTCAAGATATTGCCCACCCATATGTTAATCTCTCGGCCTTTTGGCACAAACTAAGAACATGAAACATGGAAGAATATTAAGTAAAGTCATTTTAGGAATTGTAATCAGGGTATTATAAATTGTAAATGTTTATAAAATAATTGACTATCATAAAATGTAGTTACATGATGATTTTCCTTAATATATCACACAGAGAAGGCTAACAAAATCAGAAAACTGGGATCTCAAGGGTGCAAATTGCTTTAAAGGTCATCTGGCTCACCCACGAAGCAAATTTATGCTTCACTGTTCTATTTTTAATTTTTAGCAGCTACACACACACACACACACACACACACACACACACACACACATACACACACACACACACACACACACACTCTACTTCTGGTACTAGAGACTAAAGAAACAAAAATGGAAATGGAGATTTTCTTTTAAGGTGATGTTTCCAATTTAAATAAGTGGAGTCTTAAGTGTAATAAGTCTTAAGTATAATATTAGGATAGCTAATGTGAAAAATCCTGGTGTGAGGTGCTTATTTCAATATAATTCTGAGAGATCTCTTAGGAATGCTTCAACACACAAACAGTAGAAATCCAGCTGATTAGGTTTAGATAACCAGGTATTCAGTAACCTATGCGAGTTAATGCAATTTACTTCTCTGGGTCTCTCCACATTACAAATGTGGAGCTAACACAACCTGCTCTACATACTTCCTACAATTGTTATTGAAAGGTAGCAAAATATTTCTAAATATTTTAAAAACACAGAAGTGCTATTATAAGTTTAAAGCATTTTTTTATATTCATTCACGTTTAAACTGCCCTACATAGTAATTTTAATCGGCCACAGGTAAGCTCTCCATCTACATGTTACATGTCATTTCTCGCTGTCAGTAAAAGGATCAATGTACTAGGTTGGAGAATGGCCCTCCCAAAGATGTCTATGCCCTAATCACTAGAACCTGTAATACGTTACCTTACATGGCAAAAGGGACTTTGCAGGTGATTAAGGATCTTAAAATGAGGAGATTACCCTGGGTTATCCATGAGGGTCCAAGATAATCACAAGTGTCCTTATAAGAAAGAGGGACACTGAAAGGTCAGAGTAGGAGAAAGGGATGTGGCAATGGAGTGCACGTGTGTGTGTGTGTGTGTGTGTGTGTGTGTGTGTG
>NW_017731974.1:121101-134904 GCF_001890085.2 Hipposideros armiger | reverse complement strand
AGAGAGAGAGAGAGTGTTTGGGAGATGCTCTGCTGCTGGCTTTGCAGACGGAGGACTGAGACACCAGCCAAGGAATGCAGGCAGCCTCTAGAAGCTAGAGGAGGCAAAGAAACAAATTCTCCTCTAAAGTCTCCAGAAAGAACGCACCCTTGCTGACACCTTGATTTTAAGATTTTTGACCTCCAAAACTATGAGGTAATAAATTTGTGTGGTTTTAAGCCACTAAGCTTTTGGTAAATAGGAAACTAATATAATCATGAAACCACAGCCAACTATTATCCCACTACTGGTAATCAGGGTTGTTTTATTTTCCTGAGAGCGCTTGAGTTGTAAAGTAGCTTTGACCAGTTTCTGAATCTGTTACTCAGAGCCTTTTCACCCAGACCGGTGAGTCATTTCATAGCTCCCCTCCACCGTCACAGATAATTAAACACCAACCACTTAAGAAAGGCCAACTGACAACATGTAGAGATCACTTAGTCCTATCCTTTCCCAGTGTAGGTATTTGAATCATTCTAGATCTAATATGTTTTTCTTTTAAATTTCCTGGCCACTGGTAGAAATGCTTCTCATTTCAAAACCCTTAGAATTAAAAAGTTACCTAAGATCTATAATTCTTTTCGCTATATATTTTTTTTATTCTGCCCTTAGTAGACATAGAAATTGAGAAATGATACTCAGAAGTCCCTTTCAGGTTCTTCTTTTCTTAAATGACTACATTTCCACATTCTTTAATATTTTCTTAGAGGTTTTCAAACCTTTATCTATTATAGCTTGGATGTTTTATTCTATCTTATATTCTGTCTTCCTATGATTTAAAATTTGGACCCCAAAACATGCCAGACAGAATATACTAATCTTTTTTAATAGTGATATACAACATTTGTAAAAGTTGGCTGTGATCTAATAAATAAGATTAGGCAGAGAGGAAGGAGTTTCAATTGAAATGCTGTTCTGGTAACACTTGCTGTGTTACCTTGGACAAATCACATAACTTCTCTGGGTGTGAAGGAAATCATTTATAAAATGAGGAGCTTGGGCTAAATACCAAGAAAAAACCTGAAGTATCATAAAAGAGAGGCACAAAGACTTTTGGTAATTCTACTGAGAAAGTAATCACCATTGATTGGTGCAGCTGATTAAGTGCTACCCATTAGCTACTCCACAAAGGTAACACTAGGGGTATAGAGGCTTGTTTGTAGTTTATCAATCCATGATTTCAAATGTAGCAAGGCTCCACGCAGAAAAAGCCTGAGGGGCTTTTCAGACAGGTTGAGTAATTTCTGGAAGCTAATGTATGAGAGGGCGCACACAGGAGACAAAATGGACAGCCTGGAATACCAAGGCAGTGAAGTGCCCCTGCAGGTTTCTGAAAGCTCTCATGATTTCTGCAGACGATTACAGGAGTCCACTAGCATGTGAATTGTACCTCCTGGTGGTCCTTAGCAAGCTGTGTCATCCATCTCTTTATCCCCAGTGCCCAGGCTCAATAACTGACATTTAATAGTGGCTCACAATATATGTGTTAGATGACTGAGTGAATAAGCCCAACTAGCCTTTCTCATCTTAACTTTACCCTGAGGGCTCTGTCCTGGTGGTGCCATTCACATCTTGTCTTAATGTGAATCGTGCCCCTTGGAGTTATGAAGACAGCAGTTCTGCCTCCTTTCAAGAAAGTCTCGGGGATTGCACTACTGTAGTTTTCTAGACGAGAGATAATGACAGCCAAAACTGGTAGAAACTGTGGCAATCCAAAGGAGAAACAGACGCTAACATAATTTATTTTAGGGTGATTTGGGAGATACACTAAAATACTCTTCACTACTCAAGGTAAAATCTTATGTGATTTATTTCCTGTTTTTCTTTAGAGTAATTCAATAATAATCTGTTACATAAAATTGGAAGGCTTATCATTTATCTCCTGTTAAGCACAAGTCACTGTTATCGTAAACCTCATTCTTCTGTCAAAAATTTCTATTGACCCCATTTTTCTATTTTCGGATCTAGTACTTCGGTTAAAATAAACTATCTACAGCAATATTTTAAGAAATCAGAGAAAAACGACAAAACATCCCAAGGAACTCTGTCATTTTTTAAAAGCATATCATATATGCAAACTTACAAGCATTTTTCTTGAGTCCAATGTCAAAGAAACATTTGCTAAAATTGCACTGACCACTTTGATTTTGATAATTTTTTTTCTAAATATAGTTAAAGTGATGAAGCGAACTAACGTAAAGCAAAAGTCATTTGATTAGTGAAGCAAACATGTGATTCATACTTCAAATGTAGTATTTTGAAGCTATGCCCCTTCTATTAATATTCAAGATTCCATTGTACTTCTTTTCTACAAGAATACATTTGTAAAAAAAAAACCCTAACACTACAATCTTTTTGGAATTATACAGCATATACATAAATTAATAAAATAAAATTCTTCCATTTTAAACATATCAGATGATTAGTATTTAGAAAAACAGACCAAAAACTTATCAAGGAGCATGGTACTAATTTTGCTGGACACTAAACATAAAAGTTAAGGTAGCTTGCTAAAAAAAAAAAAAAAAGAGCTACACTAGATTTATATCTCATATTTAAGTGTATTACCTTGGGTATTAAACATGCTGCTAGCTATCTCTTAATGAGCACCTGAGCTGTCATTTTTAACAACAAGCTGACAATTATCATCTATAAGTTGATAATCCCCTGAAAATCATTTATGCAATATTTAAATTAATATAGTTAAGAATAGAAACTCATTTCCCATTTATTTCTTAAATGTATTATTTTATAATTGGCAAAATCTATAGAAAATTACATGAACATATATTTAAAATAAAAATTAACATATGCCAAAATGCATACACCACTTGAATATGCAACATAACTTGATATAAAATCTTAATAATGCATCTCAGTTGCCCATTGTTGTATAAGGTGGCTTGGTCCATTGAAGCTATATGAGAAAAATATACATATTCAAGATAGACTATAATGAAAAAATAAATAAATAAACCAAGTACTTGGGCCATTTTAATCTCAGTTATTTCTCAATTGAAAGCAGACATGAAAGATGAATACCATAAAAACTCAAATTATTTAATTCATCTAAGTACACATGCCATTAATATGAAATACAAGTAATTACATAACAACCTATTGTAATTCATTGGTTACAGTATTCTAGAAATTCTACTTTATTTTCAAGTACTAGAAATTTTTTTAAATACCTCTTCCACAAAGCTGTCTTTCTTCTCTAGCATTTCTCGTAAAGTCTGAAGAATTTTAATGCACAGTTTTTCTTCTTTCTCCATTAGTTTCTTTGTATGATTAATCAACCTTAAAGCAAAACATCAAACCTTAAATAGGACAGTAATTTCTCTTCAAGCTATATACTAACATCATATGCTGGGTGGGGGGGGGGAATCACACTATTATTTGAGAATATGAAGTAAACAAGATAGATACCTGTTTTCACAAGCTTTAAAATTACATTTTAACTTACAGACATTTTATTATAAAACATCCTTTGTTTTACAGGCAATATATCTCAGGGCTTCTAAATTTATTCAGGTAGCACATTTTCAATGGGACACTACACTCTTTGAAAAACAATGAAACACTGATTATCTTACTAGTAGAGAAATATGAATATTTGCAGAATATTACATTTTATTATGTTATACTATATTATTTTCTATGTACTATGTTACATTAATTATATAGTAGAAGTAGCAGTATATAAATTGCAACCTTAGCATAATGGGCTGTCTTCCAGTTTCCATTAATAATAATGTGCTATTTTTCTCTGCTATGACTTGGTAGAAACAGGCAGTTTTTTGTGATTGGAAGCAAAACAAAAACAAAAGCAAAAAGTAACATTAAGACATCTATCCATTTGCTATGCTTGCTATAATTTGGACAGAAACTCTAATTTTATAGTGGTAACCTTTGCACTGGTGTTCTTTCAGGAGAAGAGTTTGATGATAACAGTTACACAACATCCCCAAGAACCCAAAATCAAGTGAAGTGTTCATCATCAGAATTTATAGCTTAGCATATAAAACTCTGAACCAGCTGGTTCTCAAAATGACCCTGTGAGATAGAAGTCTTCCTGGAAAAACCAAATGATGTAGAATATAATGGAATGATCTAACTTTAGTGACATAACAGAAGTACTGTGGGACAAATCCTGAGGAAAAGTAAGCTTTCACTACGTAATAGCTAGTAAGTGGCTTATCAGGTGTCAGGTAACATACAAGGATTTCCCATGGGTTCTCTTAATTCATCCTCACAAGTCAATGCTACGGGCTCTATTATCAGGCTGATTTTACAGAGGAGAAAAACAGGAGTCCAAAGAGATAAAGCAACTTGCCTCTGGTTACACAATTATTTAAGTGGTGGCATCTGGAAATAGTCCCAGGTCCATCTATCTGACTTCAGAGTCAAGATTCTGAAGCATCACTCTGTGGTGACATGACACAGTTCACTGATCTCTTGAGTCTCAGTTACTGTGAAGAGAGTCCCAACAACAGTAGGTTGCACACAGCCACCTCTTACATGACATGTAAGTGCTACAACACAGGTATTTGTAATGCCACAACCTAGACAAAGAAGCTATTACATTCTGGGGGGGCAGTTGCCTAGGGCCGACAGCGAAGGTTTCAGTGAAGAGATAACATTTAACTATGAAGATTTCACCTGGCAGGGAAAACTGGACAGAGAAGGCATCCTGCAAAGGGAACAGTATGAACAACGGGCAGAGGCAGAAAGCTGACCTCCATGTCCAGGAAATGATAAGTACTCCAACTGGCAGCTGACACTTAAAGATATGGAAGAGGAGAGTATAAGAGATGTGATTTGAAAAGAAGGAACTGGGAATATTATTCTAAAGAGTCTGGACTTTATAGAAAATAGAGAGCCACTGTTTCAAAGGACCTAAATGACCCTGCCTATGTGTGAAAAAGACACCTCGATGGCAGTGGGGACAGTGACACGGAAAAGTGATAACAAGGTAGAAGATGAATAGAGCATATGAGTGGGTGAAGATACAAGAAGCATAGAGAAATAAAATAGCCAAGACGTCACAGCGAAGGAAAACAACAACAAAAAGAAAAAGCAACCTACTGAATGACAGAAGATACTTGCAACAATATATTCGATAAGGGGTTAATATCCAAAATATGTAAACAGTTCATACAATGCAACATCAAAAAACAAACAACACGATTAAAAGATGAGCAGAGGACCTGATTAGATACATCTCCAAAGAAGACACAGGAAAAGATGTTCAACATCACAAATCATCAAAAAAATGCAAATCAACAACACAATGAGATATCACCTAACACCTGTCAGAATGGCTATCATCAAAAAGACAACAAATTACAAGTGTTGAAGAGGATGTGGAGATAAGGGAACCCATGTGCATTGTCGGTGGGATTGAAAATTGGTGCAGCCGAATGGAGTTTCCTCAAAAAATTAAAAATAGAATTACCATATAACCAGAAATGCCACTTTTGGACATTTATCTGAAGAAAATGAAAATACTAATATGAAAAAATATATGCACCCTATGTTCATTGTAGCATTATTTACAACAGCCAAGATATTGAAGCTACCTAGGTATCCACTGATAGTTGAATGGATAAAGAAGATGTGGAATATATATACATGCACAATGGAGTATTACTCAGCCATAAAAAAAGAATGAAATCTTGCCATTTGCGACAACTCAGAGAGTATTATGCTAAGGAAAATAAGTCAGACAAAAGAAGACAAATACCATATGATTTCACTTATATGTGGAATCTAAAAAACAAAACAAATGAGAAAATAAAACAAAACAGAAACAGACTCATAAATACAGAAAACAAACTGATGGTTGCCAGAGGGGAGGGCGGCAGGGAGAAGGGCGAAAAAGATGAAGGGTATTGAGAGGTACAAACTTCTAGTTATAAAATAATTAACTCACAGGGATGTTATGAACAGCACAGGGAAAATGGTCAATAATATCATAATAACTTTTTATGGTGACAGATGGTTACTAGGCTTATTGTGGTGATCATTTCATAAGGTATATAAATGTTGAATCACTATGTTGTACACCTGAAACTAATATATTATATGTCAGCTACACTTTCACAAAAAAAATAATAAAATAAAATGAAATAGACAAGACTTGGTAAATAAAGACATATGGGAAGTGGAAGAAGAGAAAGGCAGATAATAGATGCCTGGAATTTATAGGTTGGGTTAGTAGACGGGCCGTGATACTTTTAAATGATATCTATGTCCTGCTGAAGGAGTGAGGAAAATAGTGAGTTCCTTTTAGACATGTTAAGTCTGAGCAGCATGTTATATCCATGTGGTCAAGTCCAGAAGGCAGAATAGCCGTTCTAACGTTCTCCTGGCAAGGAAAAAAACCTGACTCTAAAACCTCTGCTATTTGGTCCTTCCTTTCACACGATAGTCATTGAATGCATGAAAATAGTTGTAGTTAAGCACTGTAAATTTCTTTTGACTTTTTTTTCTCTGGGTGTTCCCATTTTCTTTAACATGTCTTTAGATCAAATATTTGATTCACTAACCATTTGAAAATATCAAATGGATATATAAGGATGAATGACCACTTGCTAGGGATTTCTTCAATGTGTTCATCTCTTACATAATGTTTGATTGTGTTACATCAGAGGCTTTCAAATTTTTTTCTATGATCTAAGGAAAAAATGTTTCACAAAACAACCCACTATATAAACACTTGTGTGTGATTGTAAAACACAAAAGTTACCTTTACTATATGAGATACACTCTGATATTTTATATTCTTTCCTAATTCATTTTTTTTAATTAATGGTTGTCTGTCCTCCCTATGTAATTTTTCACGTCTACAAATGGATCAAATCCCAGTTTGTAAAACACTGAGATTCTTCTCATAAGTCAGGAGGCGTAAGAGCAGGTTTGAACGGGCCATAATGAGACACCTTAACAGTTAACACCCACATCGACCTATTCTCTGTTTATTCTCTTCTCTCTCACTCTATGTTACTAAGTGGAAATGTGAATTTGGGTTCTTTCCTGGGATCTATCCTTCATGTTATCCAGCAGAACCATCTGAGTCAATAAGTTCCAAGAGTTAAATTCATTAGAGAAAGTTGGAAGCCCCACTTAAGCCCTAGACCTAAACTATATTCTCCAACTAAACTCTACCAGAGAGCTCAGCACAGCAATACATGGCCATTGAGCAGCCGTTAATAAAGTTGGATTCTAATTTCATTAGGTATCCTTGAAGATAAAACCCTTCGTTCTTCACAGAGTTGGAAAAGGAGTAAGATAAGCACTAGGGCAGAAAACAGACATTCCTGAGCCTTTGGCGATAATGTAATCCTAACAGTACAAAAACCTCTTCTCTGACCACTAAAGCAAGTGTGACGCCGTCTTCGTCCATCTGAGTGTAAGATTCGTAATGTAGTCCCACCATCACATCACTCTGCTTCTCTCCTTTTAGTTTACCTGGTGTTGTAACAGACTTCCTCATCTTCAGCACAAGTCAGTATTTTCATAATATTCTGCATTATTTTATATGACCTTCTCATAGACCTATATCTTAAAGTTCTAAACCAGTGTTGTCCAACAGAACTTTTTCTGTGACTATTGAAATGTTCTGTATCTGTGCTGTCGTGTTTGTTAGCTGCTAGCCACATATGGCTATTGAGCATTTAAAATGTGGCAAACGTGACTGAGGAACTGAATATTTTATTTTTATTAAGTTTAAGTTTAAGTTTAAATAGCCATGTGTATCTACAGCTACTGTATTGACAGCCTAGTTCTTAACACTGAGTCAGCAAACTTTTTTTCTAAAGGGCCAAATAGTAAATGTTTTAGGTTTTGTGGGCCATACAGACTAGGCAACCAGTAGACTCTGCCATAGTAGTATGAAAGCAACCACAGACAATGTGTACATAAATGTGTGTGATTGTGTTTCAATAAAACTTTATTTGCAAAAATAATCAAACGGGCCAGTTTAGCCTACAGGCTAGAGTTTGCCAATCCCTGTTCTAGACTCTGGGATATATCTATAGTATCATATTAATTTTCTGGAGTTAAGTCTCAGGTTTATGATCCATTTTTTAACCCATATCCTATACACTGATATATAATATATTCATTGGAGGTAAATGGTAGTTTTCAAAGACTTTATTTTTATACTGAATTACTAGGCAATACTTCTACTTACTATTTTTTTTTCCTACTGGCCTCCATAGTCAGATTTACAGACACTCTGGACCTCTTCATTTAAAAATTCTTACTAGAAGACTAGAGAGTCTTCTAATACAAATGAGAACAGTAGTTCTGGAGTGTACAACTTATCAACCAATACTGGCAAATGCCCAAACAAATACATCCTTCCGAGGCCCCTTAAAATATACTGAGTCTACAGCCAACAACCCATGATTCTGGCCATAATATAGAAACTCCCCATCACCATCATCCCTGTAGTCAGTTCTTGTTTTCTCTCCCAAATCCCAGCTTTAACTGGTAAAAGAAAGGAACATACTCTTGTGTCCCCTAATCCTTCAATTTCTGCCTCAGTACATCATAGACTTCTTTCAACAATATCCTCAGTCACACAGGAAGTGGCTATGATGGGTGGTGGTCAAAGGGGTTGGCAGCATCCTGCGTTTCTCCATCCAAATACTCTCCCCAAGGAAACTAGGTATCTTTGACGGGCCATCTTAAGTCTACATGTGCTTACTTGTACATTATTCAGTAAAGTGCCCTCCATGTTAAGACATGTCTCTTCTTTCTGAGGCTAGTTACACTTTTTCCCACAAATGTTTATACTTACAGATCTTCCATGAAAAATTTTCACTCACCATTAAAATGAAAATATTCTAGGATAGACATATTAACTATAACAGATCTGACAAAACCACAAAAATGCTACGAAAAATAAGTAATTGAGAGAGCTGCAGAGAAGGATCATCAAAGCAGCATGGCAGAGTGCTGAGTCGGAGCCCTAACAGCTGAAGCATGCCTGAATCTCAGTTTTCTCATCTGTAAAATGAGGCTGACCTCTCAACCTCGCAGAGCGTTTGTGTAGATTAGATAAAATAGGTAAATACACATAGGGCAATAATGCACACAGTAGGACCTCAACATTTCACAGGAAGACCTCAATAAATGTTAGCTCCATTTTCTTTCTCTCTGTGTTAATGAAAGCCAGTGACTTTAACCAGGAATCTTTTCAAGGGTCACACCATATAGTTATAGAAAAGAACCAGAACCAAAATATTTTGTGCCCAATAATAACACATTTCATTTTCAGTAAATTTTAGTAAAATATGATGTCCTTCACCAGAATAAAATTTCAATTGAATCCAATTCATTAGTTTGGAAGTTTTTTTACCATTGATTTTTTACCATGAATTTTAGGCCTTTCACATACTCTGCAGACTGTCGTTATGGGCCAGCAGAGTAAACGGCAGACATGGAGAGAGGCCATCTTAGCTTGGTAACCCTAACAGAATCTCAGATTGCACCCACTTACTTGGACATGAAAGCCCCACATCGTATTCTTGCATCAGTCCCCTCAGGGAACAGAAGTTCTGGACTGTACAGCACATCAACCAACACTGAGAATTCAGCCTGCATCATCGGGCTGAATTGTTGCTCCAAGGAGGCCACCACATCCTAAGGAAGAAAGCACAAGGAACCCATTTGAAGACCTAAGTCCAATTTCATCCTTTGAAGGTATGACAAGCCTAAGAGTACTAAGCAGGAATGAGATGTGACAATTTCGGAGAAGATGTACACCATCTTCCCACGGCACCATTGTCTGTCCTTTAAGTATAGACTGGTTTTCTGTATAAATACTGTCTGGGTCTCCTTTTTCATTTATAAGATAAGGACAGAATGGGTAGCTCTATGACTTCTAAGGGTGTCCACACAAGATGAAAAGTCAAAAAAGCCACCATGACAGGCCCTGCAGTGTCTAGGATTGTAATGGAGACATGACAAGTATTCATCAAACTGTAATAATTTGGGGTATGATGTGGAAGAGTTATAAAGAAAAAGATTTTATATGTGTTACTGGTTACTGGAACTAAGTATTTCTTCCAATGGGGAAATTCCTTGATATATTATTTGAAGCAGTATTAGTGCTATGCAAAGATTCAATGACACTTAATAGTATTGGAAGTTACATTTTTTGACAGACACTATTGATCACCGACCCAACAGCCTTTGTTCACCCTCTTCCTTGCTAAGAGCATTCTCATATTTGTTTCTGAACAGCATTCTCAGAGAGATAAACCTTCTTCTGCTTAGGGTCAAAGGTTGATTAGTTGAAGCCAATCATGGTCACTCCATTTGCCGTGCCAGGGATTGGTCTAGGCATGATTATGTGACACAGTCCTGGCCAATAAGACATTAGGTAAAGTCTGCTGAGCATGTGGGGCTGTGTGTTGGGAAATAAGGGGGAAGATTCCTTTGAAACCACCTATGGCTATCAAGACAACATGGAGTGTGAATCCAAAATGTGAGGCAGCTCTCACGTGACCTTGGGAGACCAGCTTTTAAGCTGAAAGCCAACAACAGACCCTTACCTATTGAGCTGCTGAATTAACCACCGCAGGAAGAGTCCCAACTCCAGATTCCCTGCTATGTGAAATATATTTTTATTGTTAAAGCCACTATTAGTTGAATATTGTGTTAATTATAGCTGAAAGCATCCTGACATGTTTTTAAAATGAACTATATGCAATGATAATTTACTGAGCATTCTTTAATGATTAAAGCATCCCCTTTTTGTTTTTAAAATAACTATGTTAGAAGCCAAAAATAATCTCACATAAAGAAATACTTTATTCACCCATAGCTATGAGATCTTTTGTTAAGCAGAAAACTGACTGACAATTGCTTATTGTTACTCTCAGCTACAGCAACACAGATGGGGGTACCATCTCTCTTGATTTCTTAAGCAGGCTTCAGGAGCTAACTCTTGTTTAATGTTTTCTTTCCCTTTTAACAAAAGTGATCATTTCTATTTCAACTTCTCTAAATAAGTTTTCAAAGAAATTTCCGAAGAAAGTTAAAAGCGACTACAGGAATAAAATAGTTTAAGTGGGAAACTATATATTTTATAAAGATGGGAAGAGAATATGCTTATCAAATATGACCATATTTCATAAAATGTCCCTAAAACATTCTATTTTTCAGAATACCTCTCTTCTTCATTTCATTTACTAAACAAATTGTGCACAGGCTTCTGTGATGTGAATTCTGTCTTCATCTCTTATTTTGATTATGGGCCAACTATGTCATCTCTCTAATTCATTATTTCCCCATGTAAAAACTCAGGATAATGACACTAGCAATCACGTGGGCTTGCTGTGAAGATTAAAGGTAAACACACGGAACAGCCTCTAACACATACTGGCCACTTATTATTCCTTAATAAATGTTAGTAATCATTATGATTGAGTACCAGTTAACTGCAATCATCGCGCTGTAGCCACATCCAGTGGTTACGTTTCTGTCCTCACTTTACCCAACCAGTAAGCATTTTACACGCTTGTTCCTACTTTGTCAAACACTTCCTGCTCTTGGCTTCTGGAACATCACACAGTTTCTTTATTTCCCATCCATGTCCTCACCATTCTTTTGCCAACTACCGGTAGTTCCTGGTCTTTTCTATATCTACACTTTCTTGTGAGGATCTCATCCAATTCCATGGTTTTAATATCTCATGTATGCTAAAAATTCCTACATTTATATTTCCTGTACAGACATCTTTCCGAACTACTCCAGGCTCATATATCCAACTGCCTATTTAACATATCCACATTGATAAATAGGTATCTTAAATTTAAAATTGTCTACATAGAACTCCTGATTCCAACTCTCCCATTCTTCTTTATCTTAGCAAATGAGCCGATCATATCATACCCAGACTCATCCTTGATTCCTCTTTCCATCCCCACAACTCATCCATTCATTTACCAAGTCCTGTTGGCCCTGCAACCAAATAGATCCCAAACTTATCCACTTCCTTGGTATTATTGCTACCCACTTAAGCCCAGTCACCATCACCTTTTGCCTGCATTAATGTGATAGACTCATGACTTCATGTCTGGACCCTACAAACCATTCACCACTCACAATCCACAGTGATCTTTTAAAAGGTAAACCAAGTTATGCCTATCCTCTGCTGAAAATCTCCAATGACTTGCCTCCTCACTTAGAATAAAACCCAAATGCCTTACCATGTAAGTCTCCACTTGTTTCATAATACTTTGCTCACTAAACTCCTGCCCCAATGGGCTTCTCTGGGTCCCTCAAACCCACCAACCTTGTTCCTGCCTAAGCACTATTGTATTTACTTTCCCATCCCCTAAAACTCTCTGTCCTCAACACTCTGGATAGATTATTCCTCTTCAGGATTATTATTCAGGATAGATTATTCAGGTCTCAACTCAAATGTCACCTCTATAATAGAGAGGTGCTCCCGAACTATAAGATCATTCTTGCAATGATTCTCCACTATGTTGCTACCCAGATTTATTTATTCATGGCAGTTTTAATGATCTAATATTATATCATGTATGTAATGGGTTAGAATATGTGTTCCATGAGGCCATAGACGTCATGGCTCTATATCCAGCACACAGTGGTTGATACAGAGTTTTCACCAGTACATACTCATTTAATGAATGGCAACGCTAAAACAAGTTTAGGTGTACCCACTCTATGCTGGTCGACACTACTATCTACCTCTCCTCTGAAACGCTCTACTTATTTGGCTCTCATAAACCTGACTCCCCTCTTTCCTGACCCTGCCTTTTTTCTCTCTTATTTGGCCATTCTGCCATTACTGGTCTCTTACAAGACGTTTGTGTGTGTGTGTGTCACTTTATTCCAACCACTCTTCTCACTCCATCATTTCTAAACAGACTTAACTTTGATATATTCAGTAGCCTGTTAACCTAATTCAGCTTATTTTCAATGACCATAGCTAATATCCTTCTACTTTATTTTCTCCTTCCCTCTTACAATAAAGTCTTAATAATATCACCTCGTCTCCAATCATTAGCGCCTCTTAAATGCCTCTAATGCCCTCCCTGTATCCTCATCCAGCAGCCACCAAGTATGTGGAGACGGCTTTCATTCTTGTACATAACGCCTGTTTCTTCATTTTATTCATACTGCCACCTGGCTACGTAAGATCTTCAGTAATTCCTAATAATCTGCCTTCCTCTAGTCTCTTCCTGATAATTCTATTTTACAAACCAAGAATTGCTTAATCACTTATACTGATGTTTTCCCCTCAAATTTTAATAACTTATAGCCTTCAAGTTCCTCATACTGAGTCTAACCTGTCTTTTTAATCACCTGTAACGCTCATCTATTAAAATGCTGAACCTCCAGCAATTAATCCACACATGACCTCTCATAATACTTATTCCTGTTCATGTCTTGATCATTTCCTCAAAACCTTACCCTAATTTGCTCCATGAAGTCTTCTATAATTATGTGGGTGGGAAGATGTCTGTTATGGATTGAATTGTGTCTCCCTCAAAACTCGTATATTGAAGTCCTAACCCCCAACACTTCAGAATGTGACTATAATTGGAGACAGAGCCTTTATAGACGTAATTAAGATAAAATGAATTCATATGAGTGGGCTCTAATCAAATATGACTGGTGTCCTTATAAGAAGAGGCTATTAGGATACAGACAAAGAGGAAAGGCCATATGAAAACACAATAGCAAGGCAGCTGTCTGCAAGCCAAGGAGAGAGGC
>NW_017731974.1:115728-119946 GCF_001890085.2 Hipposideros armiger | reverse complement strand
TACTAAAAATTATAACTTAGAAAATATTAATGCCATTTCATGCTTGTATTGTACCTGCAATTTTTCAATAATATTTCTATAATCCCAAGCAGGCCCTCCAAGAGCTTCCTTATAACGTGGTCCAGAGCGAGCTGACAGTCGCCAACCCATGGCTGCTCTCTGCACCATATTTGAATGGCTCTTCATAAAAAGAGTATTAACTTGGCTGTCCAAATCCACTGGAATAGCAATTCCACGATTCTTAGCTGAAAAAGAAAGATTTTAAATATTTTCCTCTTAATTTGACTAGAGCTTCTTACACATTACCAAAATAATATTATCAACACAGAACAAATAAAAAAAATAAGATAAATAAGTGCTGGAATGTAATATACAGTTAAGTAATATACTTAAGAATACTGTAGTGCATATTTGAAAGTTGCTAAAACAGTAGATCTTAAAGTTTTCATTAAAAAAATTGTAACTATGTGAGGTGACACATATGTTAACTAAATTCATTATTGTAATGATTTTACGCTATGTACATATGGTAAATCATTATCTTGTACAGCTTAATACAATGCTATATGTTCACAATATCTCAATACAACTAGTTAAAAAAAGAAAAAACAGATCTAAACTTTAAATCCTACCATTAAATTGTTTTATATGACTGCAAAAGCTTTTAAACTGAAAGTATTTCAATTTTTAAGACCAATTATTAATGTAGGCTCATTAAACATTCAAGAACTTATTTATTTCTTGATGATTAATTTTTGGAATGCACTTCATACTGCATCAATATAGGAAAACACTGCATAAAAACCACACAAATTATACAAAACACCATATAACAACCTTCCCAGATACCAAGGAAAATAAGAAAGCAGACAGAAAATACATGATAAAATCCTGCCAGTNAAATTACTCTGGTAGCAGATTTATTTAAGTGAGGAAAGAGAGAAGGAGAGAACAGTGAATTCCTACAGTGGTCCAAGAAGGAAGCAATGAGGGGTTAAACAACGCCTTTGTGGAGGGGAAGGAAGGAGAGGTACAAATGCAGAGGAACAGAATTTCCAGAGCTTTGCAACTCTGCAGGTAGAAAGCACAAAAAAAGAAGAAGAAACATGCTTTCTCCCAAACATCAAACTGAGGTTTTATACCAAATCATCACTCTTCCAAACCTACCTTGATTATAGATGTAGAGATACGTAATTACTTTTTTAGACTTCCTATCACACACGCATCTTTACGGCATACAAAAAGTCACTAAACTTTCCTGCTAAATCATAAGGTTTGGGCCAGTAGAGGAAAATGGTAGAAAATGAAATCTTAGAGCTTGGAAATAAATCTTTAGACAAATGCAGTTTCAGTGACTATTTTAAACCCCCACATCTCTGCTATCGCGCTGTGCAGGAAGTGACCTGACTTCACAAGGAGCTCCACTGAAGGGGGGCCCAGATGGAAAGCACAACATGGAATCTCACTTGCGGTTCCAAGTTCTTTGTGTCTCGATTTTAAAGGGTTGTGAACAGCACACCCTCTACGCCCTGTGTAGGGCCAACTGGTGTTTTCCCCCATTGCATTTGCTAAATACTGAGGGAGGAAGAGGAGAAGGGGAAAAGGGAAGGAGGGAGAAAGAAGGAAGAAAAGGAGGAAGACGGGAGACTGCCTTAAAATGTAAAATATAGAAATATACTTGTCAGCTGAGATAGTGTGTTCCTATGTTAAAAAAAAAATAACATTATTATTTCTTTGCTTTTCCTTTGGATTTTGTCTTTTAATGGTTAGTCTGTTTCCTAGCTGGTTTGGTTCTCCCCACCGCCAAAAAAAATTATTTTAGGGCTGTTTTATAATAATTTGAAAACTATAATATTAAAAGCTCAGAAGTTATGTAGAAAGCATGAACAACAGAACTAGATTCATCTATAAGTCCCTAATTCAGAGATAACCCATGTTAATATTTTATTTATATCCTTCTGGACATTTTGCTATGTGTGCCTTTTAAAATAAAAACTAGGGGGCCGGCCGAGTGGCACGATGGTTAAGAACTGGCTTGGGACACCAGAGGGCCATGGTTCGGATCCCACATATGAGGGCCAGTGACACTGCCCTCTACAGCTAAGATGCTGAACAACAGCTCAACCTGGAGCTGTCTGTTCCCCTTCCCCCAATTCCCCAGTGCTGNATTTGTGCAGCTGCAAGCCAAGGAATGGCAAGAAAAGCCAGTAAACACCAGAGGCTAAGAGAAAGGCATAAACAGATTCATCCCTCGGGTGTTCAGAGAGAGCACGGTGCAGCTGACACCTTGATTCTAGCCTCTGAACTGCGACACAGTAAGTTTCTGTTTAAAAAAAATCAAATGCAATGCTCAAATAAAAACATTTCAGAACATGTAAGGCTCAGAAATTTTTCTCTGAACCCTCTATGAAAATTACCCACCCCACCCAACAAAAAAACAAAAACGAGAAAGGAATCCAAAAAAATGTCAATGTGAATACAAGATATCATGGCAACTGAGTGTGAACGTGAAAAGAATAAAGCTAATAACAAATGAAAGATCCGTTAGATATTAATGGTTGGGAAATTCTCTTCCAGTTAAAAAGTTTTAATATCATAGCACTACTTTTTTTTGTCTCTAACAGTTATACAATGAAAAATATTTACATGGCATAGTATTATAAAGATCTGATCATTTAGTTTTAAATTTTATCAACCTATAAGGGATTTCATTATATTTCAGAACAGAATACAAATGTCGCAAATCATCACAACATAAAACCAACAATCTGTCAAGCAACAATTAGAACACAGAGTGGGAGTAAAGAGGTAGAAATGAAGCAATACGTTCATTTCCTTATTTTTCAAAGTGTGGAGCACACAGACATTATTTAGAGCTGGTAAATCAAGAGATAAAGATGTAAGGATAGTATTCAAAGTTATAATGATGGTCATTGGAAGACTTTTTTAAATGAATGAAAACAGGAAGGAAGGAAGGAAGGAAGGAAGGAAGGAAGGAAGGAAGGAAGGAAGGAAGGAAGGAAGGAAGGAAGGAAGGAAATAAGGAAAGAAGGGAGGGAGAGAGAGAGAATGTGTCTGGCTTGCTTCATATAATTAAAGGAAAGCAACAATAGTAGACAGTACTAATTCTACTGATGAAAATTCTCTGAAGCTGAAAGATACTTAAAACCTTCTTTGAAAATAAACAATTTTAGCTAGTGACACAAAAAGTTACCACTTTACACAAGAGTTTTCAAGCTGAAGTTTTAAGGAAATAATAACAGCTCTCAGGCAACCCTAAACAATCAATTGCATCGCTGCCTAGATTTCCCTAGTGAATGTTTTCCTAGCATCCATTATAAATTTCCCTTCCCAAAGCATACGATGTCTCTATTTATGTCCATCACTCACAACAGAGCAACTGCCTCCTGTCCCATCTGAAGGACAGACAGCCTTGATCCTGCCAAGCTGCACATATTTTTATAAATACTTAATCCTGCACCATGATCAAATCCTGGCACGACTTTCATCCTTTTCTGGCTGCATCACACATAAGCTGGGTTTGCTCTAAACATTTACAAGTCAAACAGAAGATAATACCGCTTATATGTTATTTTCTAAGCAACCAAAATAACAAACGTTGCAAACCTTAATATTGCTCAAAACATATTACAACCAAGTTTCCACTAAAGTTTAAACAAGTGGCGGGGGGAGGGGATTTATCACCCCTTTACGAATCAGGTACATTAGATACAACTGACCATTAAATAAGTGTTGTTGCTATGAATCCGACTGACACAAAGAAGTGCTTAATGAATATTTTCCAATGACACCAGTGGAAATGTTGGCCAATGGCAGCACCTCTGTTATTCTTAGCAGGGCAGCCCACCCCATTAGTGAGGTCAGGAAAACCTCACCCCGCCTGATGCTCCTGTGAGCTGCTGCTGCTATTCCACTATGGCCAGCACCATGGACAAACAGGCTGAGGATAAACCAGACTCTAATTTCCCAAAATTTGTTAAAAGGGATTTTTCTGTTGTTGTTTTTTCCAAAACTGTACCACTTTAATTGGTATGTTCTAGTCTCCTGTCTTAGCACAAATTGGACAATATAAATTAACTGGGTAAAATATGCTACTTTCTTTTCTTTTTTAAAATTTTTAATTAAAGTTTATTGGGTGACAATTGTTAGCAAAGTTACATAGATTTCAGGTGTACAATTCTGTAATACATCATCTAT
>NW_017731974.1:111840-114893 GCF_001890085.2 Hipposideros armiger | reverse complement strand
ATAAAAAAGAACTAATGAATTTACTATAACCAGTTTTCTTATGGAATGTAGCATTAACTTCTATGTGCTTTAGTGGTCACATTAAAGTTTAAAATATTTTAAAAAGAAATGTTCCTATTTCTCTCCTCAGGGTATAACTGAGATACTAACCTTGCAAAGGATATTTTGTCAGAGAATAAGTATAAGATGTCCTTTAAAAACTAATAGGAGAGAGAATAGGGAGTTATTAATGCATTTATTTTTTGTGTTCTGCCTAGAGCTATCTTTATTCACAGGTATTTTGATCATTAGGCTAACCGTTTACTACTAATTAGGCTTATAAATCCTGAAAATTCTCTGGATATGACAAGTCTTTGCAGTCACTTTAAGATGCAATCAAAATCTATTTCTAATTATTACTCATTAAAGATTGCACATTATGTAAAAATTTTTAATGAGACAAAATTACTGATGGTATCTGCCAGACCAAAATCTCTGAGAACACACATGCTGCAGTGATAGGTGCTCTGGAAAAAAAACCAAAAATGCTTAGATAGGTAAACTGACAGATAGGGGGGAAAGGCAACAGAAAGTGTAAGCATAAATTAGAACACTCGGTTGTCAAGCCCCACTGTACAGGCCCACAAGAACAGCTGATGCACATGGAAGGTATAATGGGTAGGCAGAGTGGCACCTATTCGGTATCATGTCAAAATATCCAGGATAAATCTGTACTGAAGCACTGGTGCTTTTAAATACAAAGAACAGTAAAGATATGAAATGCATCCTTCCTATTTGGCATTAAAACTATACTCAATTAATTCCCAAATCGAATAAAGAATATAATTTTATGGATTATGCAAGAACTATATTGGCACACCTGACGAGTCATCTGGAAAGGATAAAGTTGATTCTATATCCTATACCTTACTACTAAATATATTCCAGATAACTCAAAATTATAAACAGCCCCATCAAAAACACAAACAGACAGAAAAATTAAAACCATGAAAATTCTCAATGGGAATTACAAAAACATCTCAGGCTGATCAAGGCCATTCTGAAGATAAAAGAGAATCTAAAAAGCCTAAAAGAAAATAAACTTCAGCATGCCAAAACCAAAACAAAACAAAAATAAATAAAATAAAAATTCAAATGACAAATCAAAAATTAGGGGGAAAAAATGGTAACACCCTAGATAGATTAAAATAGATGTGTTTGTTTTAACAGAGACTGAATTTCTCTTCTGAAAGGGTTAATATTTTATACATGTTCAAATTTAGAGGAAACAATTGGCTTGAAAATTAATGTTGATTATTCAAACCATTTGTTAAAGATATTTTACAGAATTTCCATTTGGAAAAAAGATTATGTTGCCAAAAAAGTACCCAAAATTAATCCCCCCCAAATCATTTGAAGATTATGAAACACATGGGATGAAATTCTTTTGTAAGTGAAATAATATGGAAGCCATTTTTGGATGCTTTTTCTTGAACGACTTCTAATATGTACTGTTGCATTTTATATGAAGAGCAAACTGAGGAAAAATAACTGTCCAAGGGCATTAACATCGATCCATATTTTGTATCTTCAAGGTATAAAACAGGTAATGTTTGTTTGAACTGATTTGTGACAGAAAATCATCACAAATATCTGTCAGCATGTCCATCTAAAAGAGGTTTAGATCCTGGCTCTGTCCCCACCCTACTGTGTGGGCAAGTTGCCTAAACTCGCTAACCTCACATCCCGATCTGAAAAATGGGGCTAAGAATTATGTCCACATCACAGGGTTCACCACACCATGCACCACTAATAAATGCTTGCTGCTCTCAACAAGGGAAGTGTTGATTTAGTAAGTGCCTTTCCTGATTTAGTAAGTGCCTTTCCTGATTTTTACTAGCTTTTGTACCCAATGTACAAATAAGGAAAACAGTGAAGTAGTTTTGATGACACATGAGGTAAGCTAATATGCTTGAGAGCACTTTAGAAATTGTAAAGTGTTGTGGAAGTATGACTATAACAGATATTTGCATTTACAGGAATGTGTTTACCAATTTGTAAATGCACTGAAAATTTGCTTAATAACAATATTCTCTTGACACTGTTATATGTTTCTTAAATATGTGTATGCTTTGTTTTCTTTGATATTGTAAATTCTTACACATTTGAATTGTGTTAAATTTTAGTGCCTTTCTGTATTCTTAGAGAGTTGCTGAAATACAAAAATGATTTTGTACCTAAATTATAAAACTTCAGAAAGGTCCCTACCCAGTAAGCCAAATTGCCATAGTTCTAGTTTATATGTTAGGGCTTCCTAAGATATTAATAGCACTTCTGGGGTAACACGGTACAGCATAAACTCCTTACTCAGAGAAACTTGGATTTCAAACCCAAATCAGCTACTTATAAACTGGACAACTTACTCAACCTTTCTAAGCCTAAATTTCACTATCTGCAAAATATCTAGTGCATGGATTATTGTCAGTCAACAAACACTCATTACATTGCTTAGTCAGCACCAGGCAATTTCAGGCCCCAGCAGGGAATTAAGCAAAGGCCCTGCTTTCATAGTTCACATTCTAATAGGAGAAGCAGACAACAAAGAAGCAAAAATAAATAAATAAACAAGCCAACAAAGGTGCTGTCAAATAGTGATAAATGCTAAGGGTAAATTAAATAGTAAGATCTGATAAGGGGAGAGAAGAAGCTGGGGTTCTAGATGGGATAGTCTGGAACACCACCGAGCACTGAGCTTTGGAGCATGTGATAATCTGAGGGAAGAGGGCTCAGATCGAGGGAAAAGCGCATGCAAATGCCCTAGGATAAAAAAAAAAAAAAAAAAAAAAAAAAAAAAAAGCTTGGTGTAGATGAGAGACGGAAAGAAAGCCAGTGTGGGCGGAATAGAGTTGGGGGTGGGGGAGACACTAGGAAAAGCAGATGAAGCTCAGATGATGAGGGGCATTCTAAGCCACGGGAAGGAATGTGAATTTTAAGTGCAGTGGAGAGTTTTAAGTAGGTGTGTGATATGGCCTGATTTACATGTTAATGTTAAGGTCACTCTGACTGCTACACTG
>NW_017731974.1:59508-108835 GCF_001890085.2 Hipposideros armiger | reverse complement strand
TTCACGAAATGTAAAATAAGTAAAATCCGACATTCTGACTCACCCACTTCAGCCAAAGTTCTGATACAGGACTCCACCGAGGCTTTCTGGGCTGGGTTTGGCCAGGTGCAATTGTAAATTCTGAAGGCAGACTGCAGCAGCTGAATAAAAACTGGCTGATGTGTCTGAAAGGAGAAAGAAGGAAGGTCAACACGCCATTAAACCAAGCCATTAGCACTTCTGATGCAGTATCTATGCATTACCAAAAAGGCTCATCAATATGTAACACAATATCCGGAAAGGGAGGTTGGGGGTGGGGGGGCACACAAGTTAGCTCAGCTGGTTAGAACGTAGTGCTGATAACACCAAGGTTGTGGGGTCAATCCCCGCATGGGCCACTGCAAGCTGCGCCCTTCTTACAATGAGCAGCGCCCTCCTTACAATATTTAATGCATATCCACTTCATGACAGGCACGTACCAGGCACTACAGAAAATCGATTATTTGCATTTTAGCTACATTCTGAATCAGAAAAATATGGCATCTCTTGAAGGTAAAATGACATGAATTTAGGTATTTTTTTTTAATAGTCTCTGGTTTATTTCCAAGTATAAATAGAGCAAGTGTTCTGGGTTTGTTTGCTTGATTTTATGTTTTGGTTTCATACGATGGGCATGCAGAAGAGACAGTGTTGACCTACAAAAATGATTTTATCTGGTTCTATCTAATAATTTAAAAGTTTTTTCCTAAAGAAAGTTTAATTGAAATGATATATTTATAAGAGCAATGCACCATCACTATAAAATATTTGACATAGAAATGAAAATCACCAATAATTCTACTATGTAGCGATAATCAGTATTAAAATTTAAGGATACTTTATTGAGTTTTTCTATGTTTATATTGCATACATGTTTTTTATATACCAAAATTTGAATGGTTCTACAATGCAATTCTGTGGTCTTTTTCACTTACAATTACTTTATGGTCATTTTCCTAGTCATCAATATTTCTTTTCTTTTTCTTTTTTAATAAGCCATCCAACAGATATACTATAATTTATTTAACTAAGCCCCTATCTGTAGACGATGTCAATTTTGAATGTAAATACTCAAATGAAAATCTTGGTATATAAACCCTGCTAATTCTTGCAGGATAAATTACTAAAGTGGAATTATTGAGTCAAAATCCCTATCCATTTAAAGAATCGTGTCATTTATTTCAACCCCTGCAAAGAGTCAATATACAACACAAACGTTCCTAATTCAACTTGAATATGGGGCCTTTTTATTTAAAACAAAGTTTGGTAAAGTCAGAAAGGGGAATAACAGTAAATAATGTGAGCAAAGAATCATCTTCGGAAGTGTAGGAAATGACTTCCTGACCAGACTAAAGTTTTTCCCCTACTCAAATACGGTAAATAAATTCTGTGTGACAGAATACTTCTGCATTTGTTTGTTTAAGTTACCTGGAGGCTGGTACTGTTGTCTGAAAATGGAGAATTAAAGAAGCCGCTCACAATATTCATTATTGACTCAGTAACACACTTCTCCAGGAAAAGGTCGGCGTGTTTCCTATCGGTGGTTGTGTTGCAAACCTGGAGGGAAAAATAAAACAACTCAATATGTTCTATCACATCTTTGAATTACAACTCAATACTGGAACCTTCTAAAAATTATCCTAAAGTGGTTGTTTGTAACATTTTTTCTTTTTCAAGTTGCTTTGAATAGAAACACTTCTGCCTAAAATCCATTAAAATGTTATCATTCTGCCATAGCTTCTCCTTTAAGTTTGGTTGCCCTTTCTTCCCTGGACCAGAATTCATTCACAGGTTCCGTCCCTTCTTCCTGATCTGCCTCTCCCTACTCTTGGACACAAGCTTCTCCCTCAGTCCCCAAACGTGGCTTTGCTGGAAAACACCTTTTGACTCAATGTGAAGAAGTCAAAGAGAAAACAGTAATTATAAGAAAGGGGTGAATGTGATTAATAGTGGTTTATATCGTTACACATTTTCACTTACAATGCCAAGCCCAAATTGGAGGATGCAAACACAGAAAATATCTGGAAAGGAAAAGAGAAAGCTAAAAGAGGATAAAATCCTTTCCAATAATTTTGACTTTCTCATCCGTAGACTTATCTGGGAAGCATGGAAGTGTGTGTTCGTGGGCTTTCTTCTTAGGGTAAGCAAATCAAGGAAAGACAATACCAGAGCTAAGGGTAAATCAGAAAAGAACCCAGGCTCAGATCTTTACATGTGATTAAATGAGGCAGAAATTGGTCATTTTGCTAAACAACTGTAAATTTCCAAGTATGTCAGGGTAGACAAATTGCAAACGCTAAGATACATGATTAAAAACAAATGAAAAAAAGATGGGTGATGAAAAGACAAGAAACGTGGAGATAAAACGAAGAAAGTGGGAGGGGAAGAGCATTTGGTGTAAGAAAAACTGGGGCAGAGTAAGAAGGTTTAAATATTCACAAAGTTATGATGGGGAAATATGGTGGCCATATGTTCCAGATGTTCTTAGACAATCCAAATTTTTATGTAATTTTTTTTTCTTTTCGATAAGGTGATTAATCAAAAGAATAAGTAAATGTAATTTAATGTGATATTGCTTTAAAAACTTTCACACAAATCACTTCACAAAAGAGAAAAATGGCTTTCTCAAACTGCGTGTCCCAATGTTTTGCTTTGGAAAATAACAGAATTTGCTGAATGGAGGCAGAAGAAAGAGCAGAGGGTTTATTTTGCTTCCATGTTACTTCCCATCAACACAGTTCACTTTTTCCTTATCTATCAAATGATACCTACCTGACAGGGTTGTATTAGAACTAATCTCACAGAGTGATTGCAAGGAACAGTGCAATTAAAGCAAATAAATTATGTCAAATTATATAATCTTTTAGTTATTGTTCCAGCATGTAACATAGTGCCTGGAATATACAAGATATTTAATAATTGTTGTGAAATTACTTAAGTAATCAATTAAGTAATATTTTAAAATGGAAGAATAAGAAACGACTCCTTTTTGTTTTAGATTAACTTTGGGTTAGGCTATATTTGTGGACTATCTAACCAAAGGCTAAAATTTAATGTGGCCCCACAACTAATATAAAATTGATGTTCCCCTGATGGATATGAAGTAGTATTTATTTCATTTAGTATCTTTCCAGCACTGGCTTTTATAGTGAAATTTTCTGATCTGTAGGATAAAAATATATTAAAGTGGAATAAGTAGCCGACCAATTCTACCATAACCAGCCCAAATAACCTTCTTTCTCATCCAGTGACATTTCACACAATTGTATTGGGCTCTCCAGAACTATTATAGTATCACAGTGCATTACCTGCAAATGCACTTTGCTAAAGAACAAACTGGATTTGATTTAGTCAGTGGATTAATAAAAGTAATCTATTTCTAGATAAAGGCTTCCCTCAAAATCCTGGGTAATGAAAAGTCTGGGTTAAAAAAAAAAATTTTTTTTTTTAAGAAAGTAGCCAAAATGTCAGACAAATGAATTTAATTATTATATAAATATGGATATTCTGTTGATGAGCTGGCAAAGTTTGGGGTAATAAAATAAAGACACATCATTTGTAAATTATTATATTTTTATTACATCAAATTTATTTTTGTCTTCATTTCAGCACAACCACTAATTATGTAACGATAATCAAGATTTTTTTCTTGGGCCGGCCGAGTGGCTCAGTTGGTTAAGAGCTCGCTCAAGAGTTTGAGCTCTGAGCAACAGCAGTTCGAGTCCAGCCCGAGCTGAGCAGCCGCTGAGCTGCCAATATGTGGCAGGATGGCTCAGCTAAAAAAAAAAAAAAAGTCTTTGGAGAAAAAAGATTTTTTTCTTGATTTATGTTCTATTGTAATTAATTTTAAACTGCATATGATTTTAATATATCTTCATCACAATATAAAATGTGATTATTTTCAAACTATGTAATTTGAATCCATTATCATTAGGAATATAAATTAAGTAGAATGTAAATTTTTTTTTTAAAGGAAAAAAGGCTACGTTTACAAACTGTGTGGAATCTATTCCTTATTCATTTGGACAAGAAATTCAAATAATTTCTCAAGACATTTTTTCTGCCCATAAAAATAACATTTCCACTTCTAGAGCCTTTCATCTTACCCTGTAATATTGTGGCTAGGCAAGGGATGTAGAAAGCCACTTTTCTTATTAAAAATCTTTAAAATTTTTTCAAGAAAAAAAGAACCTAATAAATAACAATATATCTTTCTCTTGTCATCTATTTATGTTTACTACCTCTTTTCAATGAAGGTAGAAAGAGCTCAAATAAAATTACAACACATTAAATTAACTTTTCATGTATAATACATATACTGTATTTTTAAAGTTACAATCTGCATGCACATAGTATTCACATACATAATTCCTATAAAACATTCCCATGTACTCTCATTATCTAAATACTTATTTTAAAGGGCTATATCATTCCATGATTTTAATGCACAATCATGCCTTCATCCACTTTGGGAATGAGTTGAGATACACATAACCAAAAATACAATACAAATCATTTTCTTATTTTCACAGTTATTTCCTTTTGCTAGTCTTTTGTGTGATTTCTTCTTTTTTTTTCTAGTATAAACAATTGGGAAAAATTATTATTTTTACTTTCAGATTCAGATTTTGAGGTACATTTCACCAAACAAGGAATCAACACGTGAGAGAATATACACAGTTTTATGCTACTTGCTGGGCTAATTCTGGTTAATGTTTTCCCATATTGATATTTAACTGACCTCTAAACATTTATTGAATAGTGATTTCTTGCCTCACTCTTAGGTTACTTGACACATTTATAGTGTGTCACTAATCACTATTTAAATCTCTCCCCAGGTACTTAGAATATTCCTTGTATCATTATTTTTAAAATATTTTAATCCAACTCTATAAGACTGAAGTGATTCTCAATTTGTAAAGTTTTACAACTTGAAAAACAAGTCCACCATTGTCTTTTCCAAGAAAAAAAAAATCCACTTTTTGAAATATTTGTCATCTTCTACTTTCAGATGAATTTTACTATATATTTGTCAAATTTCATGTACTATCACTTAGAGACACAAATTATTAAATTAAAACTAAATATTGTGTTAGGAGGTACATCAGTGAACCAAACAAAACAAAGTCCCTACTCTGTTAGAGCCACTTTTCTAATCAAGAGAAACACAAAAGACAAATTAATAAATATATAAATAAGTGGTAAAAATAGGGCAAATAATAGACTCCAGGAAAAAATTTAAAAAGGCAAGCTGTGCAGGAAATGCTGCAGGAGGAGTAGACATGGTTGAGGATTACTATTTGATTTAAATTGCTTGGGGAAGGTCTCTGTATAAGGCGACATTTTAACAAAGAACTGAAGGAAGTGAGGAAACAGCCTTGGAGGTTTCTGGAACAAGAGCAAATAAAAATCTGTGTCCACCAATAGAATCTAAGTGAAGTAGTCTGATTTGCTCACCACTGCACATGAGCACCTCAGCACACAGTAGGTCTTTAAAATCATTTATTGGAAAACAAATATTAAGTGAAATTTTGGGACATAACTATGTCTGACATTTCTCCCCTTACATATAAGATGTCCCTTTTCTCTGCTGCTCTAAAAGTGACTGCTACTCCTCCAAAGATGACAGATTGGGTTAAACAAGTTACCATATACTAGAGCAACACTCTGCAATTGGACTTTCTGCAATGATGAAAAACTTCTACATCTGTGATATCCAAGTCAGTAGACACTACACACATGCACTTACCTCATGAGCACTTAAAATGCATTATAATGGTGTTATAAGGAACTGGGGTTTTTATGTTATTTAATTTTACCTAATTAAAATTTAAACTTAAACATGGCAAGTTGCTACCCTACAGGACAGGGCAGCTGTAGTGCCAGTAACATACCTTTGATCATACAGACCAAAGAATACAAATCCTAAGGATCATTTTTGTATTTCTCAAGGCAATAAAAATGTTCCTATATGTATCTGAGGTGACGTTGCATATTTGTTTTAATTTGCTTTCCTTTATTCATTAGCCTTAAGAGTTGGCCAAAACGTTTCCAAACATTTGCTTTTTATGTACTTTTTTACTGTGAGTCATCTGTTCACACACTCAACTGACTTTCTTATCATTCTAAATTCATTTTTTTAAAAGATATTTTTCTTGTATCAATATATATTGATTGTAGGAACCCTGAAACAATTTAGAAAAATATACAATGGGAAACAAACTTATCTATAAGACTAAAATCCAGATAAAACCATCATTAGCATCATGGAATCTTTTCTTCTAACCTGCTCTACCATATGTATACTTTACATAATTAAAATCATTCTAGGTAATCAGTTTTGTATTCTCCTTTTTATACTAATCCCTCAATTGTTAGTATTTCTCACATTATTAAAAATCCTCAAAAAATAATCTCAGTGACTCCATAACATCAATCTTATAGATATATCATAATTTATTGAACCATTTCTCTACTAATAAATATTTAAATTACTTTCTATTTGTATATCATCATAAAAGTATACTGTACTTCTTTGACCATAAATCCTTGATATTGTTTCTAATTATTTCGCAAGGACAGATCCTTGGAAGGTAAATTATTTGACACATTAAAAAGGTATGAAGGCCTTTTTTTAATGTACTTCCAAAATGTTTTTCAGAAAGAGAGCATAAATCTACACTCTCATCAACAAGGTATGTGAACCAACATTTAATATTACCTTTTTATTTTTATCTTTTTTACTATTACAACTCTAATAGAAATTGAATTTTATTTTCCTTTGTATTTTTAAAAAATTCTTAACAGTTGACTAATTTTTCAGGGGATTACCTGTATTTTCACCCCTATAAATCACAAATGCCTGGATTTTGCCCATTTTATTATTATAGATTGTTAGTGTTCTTCGTGTATGCGTGTGTGTGTGTATGTATGTTCCTTATATAAAAATTATTAGCCTCTTTTAATATATAGTAACTTTTCCTATTTTGATGTTTTTTTATTTCTATATATGATGTTTTTAAGTACTTAAGTTTTAATTTTCAAACAGTGAGAAGTCTACTATTTTCCTCAGCTAATTTCATCCACTGCTTTTATTCTCAAAAAAAACTTTCTCATCCAAAGACAGATAAACATCCACCTACATTCCACCCATTTTTGCCATTTCACATTTACCTCTAAAATCCATTGCAATTTATGTTATTATGTGATGTTATATTAGGAGCTGAGTTCATTTCACCCCAAATAGCTGGTGTCCTCAAATGTCATTTTGATTTCGTTCAAATCAACAATTTTGTTGAAAGCCTATTCCATGCCAAGAATGTTCTATTACGTGAGATCCATCAGTGAACAAAATATATAAAAATCACTACCCTAATGGAATTTATATTATTAATTTAATAATCCAGGGGTAAGCAAACTACAGCCAGTAGGTCAAATCTAGCCATATCCATTCATTTACATCTTATCTAGGCCTCCTTTCTGTTTAGTAATTGCTGTAACCGTTGTGATAGTGGCCTGAAAAGCTCAAAAATTAACTGTCTTGCTCTTTATGGAAAAAGTTTGCTCATCCCTGGAAACAACAAATTGCTTTCCTATTAATGGTTGATCATTTTTTTATTACATATTAATATCTTACATATGTAAAAATCTATTTCAGGCACTTTATTTCATTTCATTAATGCACCTACTTAACTCTGTGCTAAGACCACACTTACTTGGTTTTCAAATTCACTTTTTAAATATTTTTAACTTCAGTTGACATTTATTTATGATAAAACTTACTGAGTATCTGCTATGTGTGAGACAATGTTCTAGATCCGGTATGCAGCAGTGAACCAAACAGACAAAAATCTCTGCCCTGATTTGTTTCAGTAGAAACAAATACATATAAAAATGTTAATTGGGGGGCGTGGGGAGAATGAAGAAAATTAAGGAGGGACAGAGGGAAGGGGTTGCTACTTTACATAGGGTGGTCAACAAAGGTCTCTCTGAAGACTTTTAAGCAGGGCCCTGAAAGAAGACAGCAAAGAAGTCATGAGGATACTTGGACAGGTGCATCCCAGGTAGATACAAAGGTGCTAAGATAGGGGTGTGTCTGGCATATTTCAGGAGCAGCCAGGAGGCCACTAGTGGGAAAACAACAGGACATAGAGAAGGGGAGAGTGAACGAGAGAGGCCAAATAATCTGAGCAAAGGAGTGATGTGAACCATTATATTATTATTATTATTATTATTATTATTATTATTATTATTATTGTTATTATTATTATTATTATTTTAATCATTATGGCTGCTATATAGAGAATAGATGGAGGGGGGCAGCAAGAGCTGAAGCAGGAACACAGGTTATTGCAATAATCTAGATGAGAGTTAATGGTACCTTGGAGCAGGGTGGTAGTAATGAAACGTTCAGAAGTAGTCATATTTTGGTTATTTTAAGGTTAAAGCTTGCAGAATTTGCTAAAGGGTTAGATTTTGAATGTAAGAAAATAAAATTTACAGAAGACACCAAGTGTTTTTGCCTGAATGATTAGATTGAATAATGGAACTGCCATTTACTGAGATGCAAAAGACAGAAAGAAATTCATTTTTAGTGAGACATGAAAGTGAATGAAGAGTTTAAGGTTAGATAGCCAAGTGATGATGTCATGTAGGCAGCTGGATATGTGACAGTGGATATCAGAGAACGGGTTCAAGCTTCAGTCAGCCTGGTATTAAAGTCAGGAGAGTGGATGAGATCAGCAAGTAAGCGATTGTAGACAGAGAAGGGATCAAGTCTGAGTTTGAGCCTGGCCCATTCAAGTATTAGAATCTGGACAGATTCAGAGAAAACAGCCAACTGAGGAGTGGCCAGTGAGGTGCGAGGCCAAGAGCACAGGACTGCCTTCCTTGGGGCCAAGGGAAGAAGTGTTCCAAGAAGGAACTGATCGACTATGATAAATGTTGCCAATGAGTTAAAGAGCAGAATGTATGATGTAGGGCTGGAACCAACAACTCATCTATCAGGAATAGCCAAACAAGTATTCATTCCAGGTGGGCACCATCATTATAATTCAACATTAAAGTTGAGGCAAAACATTGAATTATGCCTGAGGGAAAGATGCTACACAAAGAAGAAGCTTTATAGATACTTTATACCCTTCACTTCCCTGCATTACTAGCTAATAAGGCCATAAAATAAGAACCCTTTAAAGTGAATTTTTCAATGGCTCATTCCACTGAAGAAGGTCAAGAAAATTACAGAATCAAATCATCAGGCAAAGAAAACCTATTCAATCCCATACGCAATTTTTTCTTTAGTCCTACTTCCTGTGATTTGGTAAACTCAGCAAAGGGAGAGAATGGCTCAAGTGATCTATTTGGAAATGAAATACTCTGATTTGTCTTGTTAAGCAGTGATTGATGGGACAATGACATGCCATTGTGTTAGGTGTGTCTCTAAGTAATTTTTTGGTCTAATTTCATTATACCAATACATCACTCACTAAGAGTACTGTTGGCCATTATGGAATCTTGAAATTGACAGCAAAATTGGGAACAAATTCAAAAGCAAAAATATAGTCTGCGGCTAACACTGACCACAGTGCACCTCCCTCCATGTGCTCTCTAATAATGACTCAAGTCCCCTGACCCCTGCAACAACAATCAATTATAAAGAAAAAGAAAAGCATTTCTGCCCTATAAACACCAATTTTGGCTGCACTGGAACATAGATCAAAGTGGACTGTCGTTAAATGCTCACAAAGACAGTAGAACAACTTTTCATGGGTGTAATGCTTTGCTGCCTGCCTAAATTTGATGTATTACAGGATAGATGCAGTGTTTCTCAGGAAATCAGAATGGAATAAGTATGTGAAACAATCTAGCACCAGTTTATTAAAAACAGTCTTTCAGAAAGATTTTGTTATATGGGTCTTAACAAGAGAAAAGACAAGAGGGTGCAAAAAGGAAAATGAAAGATACTAATTAAAGTAACTCTTTAGAGAGCAAACAAAAAAACCTGGCAGTGCTGACTCCAGAGAAACAAGAAAAGTTGAAGATGATATAAGTGCCACTACATATTAATATTTTATTTGCCTTTTAAATAAGGCCTTTCTCCAAATTTCTACTAAAATAATCATCTTCCTTGAGTTGGTCAGACTCTGGCTTGAAGTACTGGGTTCCATCCCAAATACCAAGCTAAAAAACAAACAAAAACAAATCCCTGACAAATTAGAGAGAGCCTGAAAGTATACTGAAAACAACGATGACCCAGAAACCATATCAGAAAAGGAACCACTGAAAGACATGGAGAAAATCATGACACACAAGAGCTGTCAGAACACATTTGAGAAGCAGCTATGGGAAAAGCACTCGATTAGGCTGCAGCAGACTTCCCACCTGTTACCAGCTAGGCAAGTCGCCTTATGCTACCAAAAAATCTCTCTGCAACTCAGGGGCAAAATTTGAGGTCAACCTAGATCAGCGGTTCTCAACCTGTGGGTCATGACCCCTTTGGGGGTCGAACGACCCTTTCACAGGGGTCGCCGGGTACTTGTATGTGGGCGTATCTGCATGTGGGCCTGGAGATGGATAGAGGAGCGGTGTCTCCGTTCCTAAGACCATGGAAAATAAGTGTTTTCCGATGGTCTTAGGCGACCCCTATGAAAGGTTGAGAACCGCTGACCTAGATGATCTAAGGTTCCTTTAAGTTGTATAATTTTGTCATTTCAAAGTAGATTACTAGCAAGGAAAATATGCTGCTTGTAGTAAACACCTATATCTTTGCTGAACCGAATCATTCTATGTGGCGGCACATGGAAGAAACAGACAAAAATTATACTACATAAAAATTTGGCTCAATATAAGAGCTTTTAATAATTGAAACTGTGCAATAATGAAGCCAGTTGTCTCAAAAATAGTGAAATCGCTGTTAATAGAAATATACAGGCATGTGCTGAAGACTGTGAACTGAATGACTGCCAGGATCCTTAAGATTCTATGATTCTTTGGGCCCAGTTTATCAAACACCTTTCCTCCAGATTACCTTTACCATTTCTCACTGATGTAAATCAGTTGCTCCAGGATTTCATATCTTTGTTGTAACATCCGAATTTAGTCCATCTCTATGTCAAGTCACTATTGTGCTTGTCTAGCTTCATGGACATGGTTTCTGGCTCTTGTCTATGTTAGCTGGTCTCCCTTTTGCTTATCCTCAACATTTTTATTTGGTACAAGTCTTGGGGAAGGCTTTTGAAATTGTTTTAAAGGCTACATATAACCCTGTAATAGTATCAGTGATGTTACCATGACATGGATGAAATGAAACTCTTTTACTAAGTGCCAAGCATGTGCTAATAGCTTACACTATTATCTCAGTGAATCCTCCCTATGAGACATGTGTTATTATTGTACTCATTTGACAAATAAGGAAACTCAGAGTCAGAGGAGTAAGTTCCTCGTCCAAGGTCACTGAGCTAGGAAAAGGCAGAATCTGGACTTGAACGCTGGTCTGGCTATTGCCTCTAAAATGCCTGCTCTTCACTGCCATGCGCTACTGCAGTGGTTCTCCGTGTGGCCCCTGGACCAGCAGCTTCCGCACCACCGGGGAACTTGTTAAAATGCAGTCTCATATGTACTGAATCAGAAACTCGGAGGGTAGGGCATAGCAATCCGTGTTATAACAAACCCTCCAGATAATTCTGATGCTCGCTCAAGTTTGAGAACTACTGCTCTACTGAGCTGAAAATTCGCCTAGAAGGCCACATTCTACTTATTTAATCACACTTTTTATATTTGAATTTGAATGTGTGTGGTGGCTCCTTTAATCTTTCCTCAAGAGGAGAAAGACACCTTAGTTACAGAAAAGTCAGGCTCCCTGTCCCTTCCCTGAAAACATGTAGGCTGATTCCTTGTCATTCTTGATGAGGGGATAGGAGAGTTGCTGCTTGAAAGTATAAATAAGAGGGAAACAAGAGCAAACAAAAAACTGCTTTCTCAGTACAGCTAAGCTGCTGTGGTTAGACATGATGAGTGAATAGACGAAGAAGATCCCAAAGTTCCCCCAGAGTCTTCATATAATAATATTGTCTACTTAATCAAAATAGTTAAAATAAAACTCCTTCCTACATGCATACTTATACTTTTTGAGCAAAAGAGTATATACAGCTTTGCCTTATGAACACATCAACTAAAAGAATCTTTCAGAGGTAGCATAATCAGTGGCAGTTATCATCATCAGCTGTCTGCTTTAAAAAAATAAAAATGCTTTTAGCTTCACAGCTCATTCTGCCTAGAATGTGACCTTGGTCTTTTTCAAGCTTATCTTTCGTCCGTAGCACTGTGCGACTCTGCAAATCTGCCTATAATCTCTTTAATATCTTCCTGCACGCGCAGTTTTAAAGCTCAGTCATTGGCATAGAAACCATCCTTCACTTCAAGTTTTCTGGAGATACTTGTAGCCAATCAGGCACAAGGGCTCTCACAAGGTCAGGGAGGGAAATTTGAGTGGTATGTAAATCCTGTGCGGAAACAGGATATTTTCTCCACAGGTGCAGGTTTATCTGAGGAAGGTAATGAGTGTCTTTTAGATTCTATAGAAATGAAGTAGAATAGGAACTGCCTTACTTGATTCCTGCTTGAACATGGAGGAACTCACTCCTACTACACCTCACCAAAGGTTAAATAAGCATATTTCACCTGCAAACCTTGATGAAATCAAAGAGCTCCTGGACTGGAATATACATGATTTATTGTATTATGCTAGATTGCTCTTGGATGTCTCGATCTGCAGTTGATGTTTTATTATATCCCCTTTGTCTTCCCTCCTTCCAGAAAGGGATGTAGGGAGGCAGTGAGCTAATGGATAACAGCCAGCATTCATTCTTGTAAGAGGGTGAAAATATGGACCTCACTAACTCCTTTTGTCCAATCACATCTACATGAGGCCTATGTAAATCTACCAGCACCCAGGAATGTAGGAAACCCCAGGACTGACACAGGCTATTTTAAGGCATAATAGTATATAGATAATTCCTTAGACCTACCTTCTATTAGTGAAATTCTTATTTGAACATTATGTCCTATAATTTTAAAGGGAAAACCAGAGAAGATCAAAAAAAAAAAACCCCTAAAATAATACACCCCAGACATTATAATTTAGCATGCAAAAAAAGGATAAAACATACTAAAATTAAGTGCTTTCTATCAAAAAGATTCCTTCCTTTCTTCATCCATTCATTCATTTATTCAATATTAACAGAGCAAAACATATGCTAGACAGTATCTAGAAAATGCCAACCAGCTCCACATGTCCTCCCCAAACCCCCCCCCCCTCCAAAAGCCAGACAAGGGGAAACGGATTCAAAGTGAAAAAGCAGAATACATTTCGACTGACATGATTAAAAACACTAGATGATTCAATTACTGAAACACACTTCCAAAGAGGACTCTGAAAAGGTAACAGTGAGCAGTGCTAAGTCCTGAGTAGTTTGGTCAAGTGCTTATCTGTCCAAAGCAGCAGTTGAGGCCTCTTGAGATCCTTTCCAACTATGGTTTGTAATTCCTTTCATGATAAGAGGTTGAATATAAATTGACCTATGCCAAATATCTTCTGTATTGAATGTAAAAAAGCCACTAAAATTCCATTTAATAACAGCCAACATAGTTGTAAAAGTAAAAGTGAACGCTGCGTTGCTATATAAACTGTACTGGGTAGTCTGTGCATATTAACTCATTAAATCTCACTCACGACCTTGTGAAACTCATTCATAATGTTTTGAATACAATGGATTACATCCAAAGGTAGTGGGTTTAATTCTAAGTTTTTATCCAGATGCTTGATACTGTTTAGCGAAACTAAATATTGACAACTTGACTAAACATGAAGTAGTCTTTAATGATCAAAGTGTCACTTACCCTTGCCATATCCACCAAGAAGTTCTCAAATAATCTCCAAATGTGGTTACTCGTGTAAATTTCTTTCATTTCCACTTCAGTGTCAACGTAACAGTGATTAACAAAATTCACATAAGCAATTTTAACCTGTGCAAGTTTCAAATACAAAAGAAAGTGAGTTTTCCTTATTGTTGATTTTCAAATATCAATTATGAAAGGTTAAATAAAATCTGTGTTAGCTCCCATAGAAGATTAAACACATTTTGTTTATACCTAGAAAGCATTTCCACTTCCCTTCTTTTACTAAGACACTCCATCCCCTGACTCAGGGTAAACACATGACCTGGTATTCCATTCCCGTGGGCCCAGTGATTGGTGTGAGAAAGTGTGCTTCACATTAACCAAACCTGTCATTTGGGACATTAGGAGTCCAAACACTCCCCTTTCTCTATCCCGTCTCCCTCTTTTTCTTCCTCTCTCCTCCCCTCCCATTCTCTCTGTCTCTATCATATTCTCTCTTTTTCTCACTCCCTCTCCCTCCCCCACCCCTCTCTCTCATTGATAATGTGGTACAAGGTACAACTGAATTCCAAGAAGCCATCTTCTCCAGGTGTGTGGAGGAAAATTATGCTCAGAAGAGGAAAATGAGGCAAAACCACAAGGAAAAAGGGAATAAGTGACAGAGAGAATTCTGACATTGTTTGAACCTCTTGATCCATCTGAACAACTATCCTTCAAATTCCCCAATACAGGGGCCAATAATAGTCCCGTTTTAAAAATTTAAAGTAGTTTAAGTTATGTTTCTGTCATTTGCAAACAAGAGAGTTCTAAAATAATGTTTAAATGTGATGACTAAATAATACTTTACTGCCACTCAAAAATATTTAAATTATTATTTCTTAGAAGAAGCAGGTTCACAGTTAACAACAACGAAAAAAATGTATTATTTTAAGACGTAGTAAAATTCCTTTCCAGATTTAGCAAAATTCCTCATAAAGGACTGGGACGAGTCTCATCCACATATACCATTTCTAAAGTGTGTATGGCAAGTAATTTTTGTTTTTCTTTTTTTTTTCTCTTTATTGAAAATGTGATGAATGTTATAAACCTCCCCATAAATAAACAAATATATATATATATATAAATCACGTAAATAGTATCAGGGGATTCATGAGTTAGAACCATAGTAATAGAGTCAGCTTTCATGTCCTTAGTGCTTGTCGCTACTTGGCCGAGGTCTGAAACAAAGCTCCAGTGACAGGGCGCCTGTGTCGGGAACTGACCATAGGACAGGGAGACATCAGAGCCATTCTGCACATTACCATAATCACCCTGACAGCAGCTAACATTTATTCATTGTTTGCTACATGCCAAACACCTTCAGCATTTTGTATGTAATATCTTACTTAATTTCATCCTCCAACAATCCCATCAGGTACACACTATATTTATCTCACTTTAAAATTGTGGAAATTGAATATGAGAAAGGTTATCAACCTGTTTGGAGTCTGTCAGACAGCTAAGAAGTAATGGGCCCAGGATTCTGACTCATTCTTTAATTCATTTGTTCATTCATTCATAACATACTTATTAAGTGTAGGCTCAGGCTCAGGAAATATAACGGTGAATTAGAAACAGGCCTAGTTGTTATCCTCATCAAGCTTATAATCTTGGGAGAGAACATGAGGGCTACAGATATTTATTAACTATTAAAATTTAAATGGTAAATTTCAAATTATAGACTCTTAGAGATTCTACTACAGAAGGTTAGGGACGTCGTCCCTGAAGAGTGATGCTTGGATCAAGATCTGAAGGATACAGAGAAGTGACGTAGGTGAAGCAGGGAAGAGTGGTGCAGTCAGAGAGAACTGCCTGTGGGAAGAAGCACGGCCAGAATCAAGACCTCAAAGAAAAACAGAGCCCATGGGTTTAATCACTACACTGCTTCCTTTCTTCGTCATCTTATTTCAAACTAATCAGGGCATGAAGTATCCCTGGAGTCGTGGTGTCAACAGTTCCACAAAATTATACTTTCAAGTCCGGAGGACTGCTGGGAAGTAGGGAAGTTAACCTAACCTGACACCCTTTCAAGTTACTGTGATTTAAAATGTTTGGATTTATATCATATTCAGTGTATCATACATTTATTAACGTTGCAACAATACACCACAATGGCAGAAAAGAGAGAAATGATGACAACGTACGTTCCTGGAAGCCTCATTAATCCTGTTGGCAGACAACCAGTTTCTAATGAGTTGTTTCCCTATCATCAGAGCCAAGCTAGGACAGAGGGTAAAAGATGACGTGGGAATAAAGCAAAATGTGGGTCCGTATTTCCAAGAATGCATCTATTCTATAAAGCAAGGCAAACCTGCAGGCTCTAACAGATGATCCTAGAGCACCATCCTCGCCTCTCCTATCAATGACTGTGAATTATTTGTGAAGCACCTTTCTCATTCTCAAGAATATACTAGAAGTTACAAGTGTATCTTTCAGTTTGTTCACATTGCCATACTTAGAATTCAGAGACTCCTATAGCAGCTTCTTGTAGAACTAAACAAGTAAGCTTTCTAATGCTCTTTTAAATTTTCAGAATTATAAGACTAACCCCAATTCCTTGACTAAATATATTATCTCATCTATAGTAGTATGGGGACTTCTGCACCTAATACATTTTTAAAAGTATTCACAATTCTGTGGGCTTACCTCAGGGATGCAGTCATCATGGGTCACCACCCTCACGATGTCATCCAGGGGCAGCAAGGAATTGCACTTGATTTCAGTGTAGACATTTTTCCCCTCTGTACACGCTGCCAGCAACTCCACGAGGGTGATGTGGTAGGCTAAGGGGCCGCTCTCATCCCCTCGGTCTCTCTCTGAACACATCATATGGAGGAGGATGGGAAACGATGCTCTATCATTGTAAAATATCAGCACATCTTCACCCCCATTTATCAGCTGAAATGATAATAAGAGAGTCTACATAGCAGTTCAAATATTCATCCTGTACTTATTTCCAAAGGTTTGCCCTATCTGGAAACCCTTGTATATATTTATAAAAACGATAATATTGCAAAAGCACAACTATACCAAGGCAAAGTGGTAAAATTATTTTAGTCATGTGCTAAGTGATTTGTTATGAACACGATCAAAAGCAGTAGGGAAATGTAGGAGCAGCGGGTGGAGGCAAGGGTTAAATGACATGGATGATAGTAAATTGTTCATCATTGAGTTACCCACTGAAATTAAACTTGCAAAATATTTGAATAAAGTTACTTCCCTTTACTTCAAGTGGAAGACTCCATTGCCAAAGCATGAGAAATCCTGTAAGCCTAATTTTACTAAAGCAGAATAAAGTGTCCCCATCCAATTCAATAGTGGCAGAATAAGTAAGCAAGTACATTGAGCCAAATCAACTCTCTAAAAATCAGAATTTCCATGTGTCATTAGCATCAATAAAGAAAGGATGTAAAAGCAGAGACAGGAGAAATAAAGAGAAAAAGACTTCTAAAAAGAGAAAACAGAAAGAAAAAACAAATAAGCTTTTAGGACACAAATTTTCCTCCCTGTTTTGTTTACATAATTTTAATGGAGAATTCTAGCAGGTGATAATTTTATTGCTCAGAATCCATCATGTCTTATTGTCTCTTACAAGTACCAATTTTCTAACCCCAGTGTAAGATATTTTGGTGGGTAACACACAGGTTATATAATTTTTTCTGTTTTATTTAAATTGATAGGAATTAGTTGGCTTTGAAAGTTTTGTTGAAAGAGAATGTATATGTGTCAAAAATATATCTTAACACAATATATTACAAATACTTCTTTACACACAGGAACACTTCATCTTTTGTTGTCATAGAAGCGGCTTAAATATTTGCTGCTTTCCCATTTTAATTCTTTCCTTCATGATTATAATACAAAATCAAATTAGCTCACACACATTTCTCGGGAATGAAGAACTAATGTGAATGTAAATGTAGATAAGAAAAAGGTAAATTGTACAAGTGAAAATGTTCCTTAAAATCTTTTATAACAAAAATTTACATCAAAAGTTCAAAGCTTTAAGCTGGATTAATGTTAAGATTTCTATGGGGCAGGAGTGCTCACATTGTATCATTATAGAAATCACCTTCATTCCCAAATTTAAGGTATATAATTGTGAGAATCTCTCAAAACAATATAATCTATTACATAACTGTTTGGTAGTGATGATTGAAAGCTGTCTAGATCCATACAGACCTTTAGAAAACCATGAAGTCACAGGGCAATGATTGACCCACATGTACTAAAATAGCTGTCAGCTCTCCACCCTATCACTTGGTTCCCAGTGAGTAACTTATTCATTTCGTAAATCTCACTTAATGCCAAATATCACAATGAAAATGACAAGACCAATTAAGTACCTCATTCATTTGTTTTTCTTAAAATTTTAATTTACTATAAATAGCTAGGTTTTCACGTGTAATAAATCACTGATGAATAATTTCTACTATTTAGTTTAATTCTCTTCAAAGTCCTCTGCAAAGAGTAGCAGAGAACACCCATTCTATATTTAGGCATAGAGTAATAAAGGCACTGGAAAAGCAGAGTTTAAACCATTTTTGTTACATACTGAAACTTAAAAATATAAAATTTTGTCACTTTCATTCTAACTGATCTATAACAACTCATAGACATTTACCCATTATTGAAAGTACACAAATTCCTCTTTTTTTTCTGTCATTAAACTTTGTTTTTAATGGGTCTCAAAATTCTGTGACAGATTTTTGTCGAGTTGTTTCCATTAAAACATACTGATTTTAAAAACGAATAACTTAAAAACTACCACAAATTCCTTAAGAATCCAAAATAAGACTCAGAAAATTATAAACTCAACTTGTCACTTCCCTAGACTTAAGCAAAATATATTTATACTTAAGTAGTCACAATTATTTTCTAAACCTATGTGGTTGCATTTTTGTTTCTTTTTTCTCTCTAAGTTAACAGAAAAATGCTTATTTGAGCATATTGTTTGAGTAAAGCTGACAAAATGCAAGCCGAGAACGTACCTCCGTCATGACCATATCCTGGCATTTCTTCACATATTTACCATCTGCTTTGACAATTGTTTGCAAAAACCTCAGGTATTGCACGTGGCGGCCGTGTGTCTCGATGCAGTGCACAAAATGCTGCACGACTCTCTCGCTAATCTCATTGCACAGATGGTAATTGTTCAGGAAGATGTGCCGCATGGTTTCTGCTTCTAGGAGCTAAACAGAGAAGGATGCACCCTTGTACTGGTAACAGGATCAGTTTTCTCTTCTACAGCGGTCAGACTAATTTCCTTGTTTGCGATAGGTTCTATATTTTATGCAAAGCCATAGTGAGTTTTCTGTGCAAGTCTTCGACAAAATGCAATGAGGTCATTCACCACTCAGAAAACTGAGCTCACAAAGGAGTTTAGCTGGAAAAAGGGGCTTATTATCATAAAGGTCAACATGTTGGCAACGGTATTCTTGAGATTCATTTAATTCAAAGTTAGCTCTTCCCTACTACCCGCTGACACATTTTACGGAGCGGAGTTTTGAGTTTTCCGTATTTATCTTACTGGTGGCACTACAGAGCTAGCTAGCCCTTTGTTCTACCACATCATCCTTCCTATAATTAAACTATATGCATATAAATGAAGTGGTCATTGGCAGGTAAAATTTGTGTAATTTTTCAGGTTTCTTTAAATGTTTCCTTATTGGAAATAAAATATATTCACTTTTAGGGAGAGAACCTCTACAAGGAAAAAAAAAATGAGGTGATGAAGATTAATAAAATTCTACTCATCAATGCTGCTCAAATAAATGTGATGAACACTTTACTACAAATATTAGAAGTCGGTAAAATACTCACACCAGGAGTTAAAAATAAATTCAGATGTTTATGAAGGAGGACTTGATTCTGTGGATTTCCCCGACAGAAATTCTGCAGGAATGTATGGGCCAGGTTCATCACTTCATTCATCTTTTCATCATTCTGTAAGTTAAAGAGTGGCACATTATAATACAGAGAAACAAGCATACGAGAGCAAAAATATAATCAAAAAATTATGTTTGGGGGCATGTGCACTTTTTCTCCGTGCCTCTATTTATGCTCCCCTTTCTCTGTACCCTCTGTAACTACTCCCGGTTACCCCCACAGAACAGCCCCCATTTTTCTAGATGTTTCTCACCTCTTTATTTCTCCTCCTATTATCAGTTCTGCTCCATTCGTTCACATTCCATCTGCCTTTCTCCCCAGCCTTTCTGATGGGCCACTACATCTCCCATCTCTGTACACAGCCGCCTCTTTCTCACCTCTTTCTCCCCTGCCTCTGTCCCACAGCTCTTCTGTCCTCCTTCCCTCTCTCTCTGGCCCCCTCCTTCTCTCTGGCTCTCTTCCCTTCTCTGCTGCAGCCCCCAATTCCTCTCGTTCCTCTGCTTTCTTGGATTTCCCCTCTTTCCTAGTATTTCTAGGTATCTGGATCTTCCTGGGGTTGGTTGGTTGGTTGTTTCCTTTGTTTCTCCTTTCCTTACCTCCTATATCCCCCTCTTTCTGAATCATCTCCCTGCCCACTGCTTCGCCAGCATCTGTTCCTCTTATCACTTCTACTCCTCTCCTGCTTCAAGCTCCCTTGCCTCGGCCTTGCCCCAATTCTTTCTTTTCCCCACTCACATTTTCTGTCTCCTCCACACTGTAAATTTCTCTATATACAGTTTTCTGAACTTATCTCTGCCCTCCCCTCTCTCCTCTCTCTGCCCCTCCTTTATTATCTACTTTGTCTCTTATTTCTACCTCTTCCTTTTCCTTTTTCTCTTTGCTTTCTCCTCTATTCTTTTCCCCCCTCACTATCCCCCCCCAGCAACCCTTCCTTAATATATGTACTCTTAGGTTGCTTTCCTTATTCACTGTTATTTTCCAAAGTCCCATTAATACTATCATTTGCTTATAAAACTCTCATTACGAAACTTAAGTCTCAAAATTCACCAAAAAATGCCAAGTTCTCTTCTTAAAAGTGGCCTTTTAACAATATCACTGAAACCATCTAAACTGTTTCTGGGTAGTTGATTTTCCCATTTGTCATGTGGTCACTGTCATAGATACAAAACTGACCCATGTTTTGAATAGTAGTTTATGTTAAATAATTTCAATGTTTTCTTTTTTCCTAATCTAAGAGTATTTCTGCCATCTATAACTAAACAAACATCCTAAGATCATTAGTAGACACATTACCTCATATATACAGTAGGGTGAATTTCCTGATTTTAAAATAGGAAATTTTTATCTCAAAATCTACTAACACTTTGCATTACTTGTGTAATCCAAGTGTAGTTAAAAGGCATCAAAGGAATATCAGCCACAGGAATCCCCAATTCCCACTGAAAAGCTGGGCAGTAAAGAACACCAGAGCCAGCTCCACTGTATTTCTTCAAAACTCTCATCTTACCCTTTTCATTTGTTTGTTTCTTAACAAGCCAGTTATTAAAACTGAGCAAACCTATAAACACAAAGTATAGTTAAATACTCAATGCTACAATTACTAAAAGAAGGAACCTGATCACATGTCCCATGCCCATGTTACAGTATCAAAGATACAATAAATTGGATAATCAAGGCTAAGGATTGAATACCTTTTGTTGCCTTTCAATAATTATTTTATTGCATTCTCTGCCATAGTATGAATTATGCCACCTAAGGAATGGTAGAATTTATAAATTTACATATTAAAAGCAACTAAGCCAGTGGGTGGTGGAGGGCAATCCAGTATGAAGAGTAATCTACATCAAGAGTCCTGGCATGACACACTGGTGCTCAAGAGAGAAAAAGGGCAACCCCCACGGGGGTGTCAGAGCCTGAATGAGGTGCGGAGGGCATTTATATGGAAGAGTGGGCAGCAGCGATGAAAGACGAATTATTATGGAGTATTCATACATGAGAAACTACATTCACACACACATATATTCCCTAGCTTTGTCAATTTAGAGGGCCTGGGGAGGGGTGCAAAACACCGATAGTAATAAGTACACTTAGTTCTCAGAACTTTGCTTCTAAACACCGTTCTGCCCCAAACAGAACTGGGGCTACTTTAAAAAATGGCTCATTCCAGAGTTGAGTTGGAGTAAGAAGAATGCAAAGTAAAATAAATAAATAAACAAAAAAGAATGCAAGGTGAACCTGGAACATTTTAATGTGCAAAACAGCAAGGAACTACTCAAAAAAATGGTGGGGACAAGTCAGAAGACAGGGAAGCTAGCTTAAAGGAGCTCGATTGGCCAAATCTGGAACAATCTGAGAATCAAAGTAAATAATGACAGAAACCTAGTAGAGCCTATTGAATAAAATGAGCATCCAAAAGTCCATACTGATAAAAATAAATAAATGAAAAAATTGAAAGTTTTATAAAAAATGGGATATTTACCTGGCTTCAAAGAACCTCTCCACAAAATACTAATTACAAAGGAAAAATGAGTACTTCACAGTGGAGAATCCTGGCAGACACCACCTTAATCAAATGATCCAAGTGAACATCACGGAACAAATCAAAACTGTGTGCTGCCTGATAGGAAGTGGTAGGAACAACTTAGTGCCACTTCCGTCACTTTCCTGCCAAAGATGCATAACTGAATCTAATCATGAGGAAATGTCAGACGACCCAAATTAAGACACAGTGTCCCAAAGAGCTGGTCTGTCTTCAAAAGTTTCAATGTCATGAAAGTTCCAGTAAAAAAAAAGATTTAAATAGACATGACAATCAAATAGCACCTGTTTCTGAGTAGATCGCTTTGTCAAACAGGACACGATTGGGATAATGGGAGAAATGTGAATAGCTTCTAAGAATTAAGTGGCATAAAAGTGCCATACTCTTTCCTGATTTGGAACGTTGTTGTACAGTTATAGAGAAGAGGGTCCTTGTTTGTAGAAAATATTTACTAAGTGGCTCAGGGGTGCCATCAGATTGGCACCAGATTGGCAACTTACTTTCAAATAACTCAAGGAAAGAAAAATTCATTGTAACTTTGCTATACGTTTAAAAATTTATCAAAACAGGGCCGGCCGAGTGGCGCGTTGGTTAAGAGCTGGCTTGGGACGCCAGAGGGTCCCGGTTTGGATCCCATATATGAGGGCCAGTGACACTGCCCTTTACAGCTAAGATGCTGAACAACAGCTCAACCTGGAGCTGGGCTGCCGTGAGTCGCCAGCGACAGCGTAGGCTGCAGCCCCTGCTGCAGTGGGTTGCCATGGGCTACCGTGTGTAGCCAGCAGCCAGCGTGAGCGGCCAGCAGCCGCCGTGAGTGGCCATCCAGAAGCTGGCGACTGATCTGCCTCGCCCAGGAAGAGCGCAATGATGGTGCCAACTTTGCCCAGTGAAGTAACATCCTCCACAATTAGACTGAAGAACAAAAGGACAGCAAATTGTCTGTTCCCCTTCCCCCAATTCCCCAGCACTGTTCCCATCCCCCAATTCCCCAATTCAAATCTTTAAAAAACAAACAAAAAAATTATCAAAATAAAAAATAAAAAATGAAGAAAAAAAGTAACTAAGAACTAACCTTTTCATAGGGTATCTGCAGAAGATCCAACACCACCGAATGAGCTCCCATATTTTTCAGTAATCGCTGATGTTGAACCCGACACTTTTTATTCTGTATACACAGTTTACTTAGCCTAATCAAAATCTTTAAAAAGACAAAGAAAAGCAGTATCACAAACACTATATTAAATATAATACATATGCAAAAATTCTTTGCCATGCAAACATAAAGCCATATAAAAATATTTTACTTCTGCTGACCTCCTTTACAATCCGGTAGTTATTGCTCTTATTGCTGTCAATCTGGGGTTTCTTTGTTCCATCCTGCACTGGACTTAAAATGTTTGATTCCTAAAATAAACACAAATATGTATTTTTAAGCCATATATAACATGGTAATAAATTTATTTATTTTACAATAGATAATACATTTTGTAATTATTTTCTAATGAACGTATTCAACTTATATGTTTCCTTTGTCCTTTTTTATCCAACAAAAAGTTGTTTGGCTTGCATGAGGCATGCAAATTACCACTCTCCAATCACAATCAAATTACAAGATAAATGGCATTACTAATAACTAATGAGTTAAGTTAAAAATAAAAAGTTATTACAAATCAGTGTATTTCCTTATGCTAAATATATCAGAAATATCATGGCTTTACATTGCCTAGAGGAGAGGGATAGTAAAAACCCAGGGCGTAAAAGGTATAATTATATCATCAAGGATGAACTTAAGGAAAAAAAAGAGTGAAGACTATGATAACAGCTGAAAAACATTTCAGAGATGAAAGGAAAGAACACCTTAACCCAAGAATTCTCTGCCAGGTTACCGTAACGTCCTTAAAAAGTCATGGGACCAATGAAACATGTACAAAACCATGAAAATAAAGAAAGGAAAATACAATTTAAGCGAAAAATAATATTTTAAATTACTAAATTAATGAAGCTTATTAGGAGGGCCTGAAACATCAAAACTATTCCATTATACACAGCATACAAAATATTAGAAGCATACATATTTTAAATACCAACCATTAGAGTCATGTAAAAATAAAACACCAGTTACAATTTAAAGCATGAACATTTATTAACACATGCCTGATACCAGACAAGGTGAATGGATCTAAAAGAAATAGAAGATATGACCCTTCCCACAAGAGAAATCACAGTCTACCAAGAAAATAGAAAGAAATATAAAAATAAAGATTTGGACTGAGCAGAATTCACCAGAGAGGAAGAGAGGGAGAGAGGGAGAGAGAGAGAGAGAGAGAGAGAGAGAGAGAGAGAGAGACAGAGAGAGACAGAGAGCCTAGCTGTAGCTTTAGACAGCTTTATGAAGGAGGTCAAGTTCAAGCTAAGGTCTTGAAAGATGAAAACTAGTTAAATGTGAGAGACGTGGGAGGGCAGGGGGACACCTGTCAGGTGAAGAAGTCACCTTAGCCAAAGGCACTGCAGAAAGAACAAGCCGAACAGTGAGTACAAAGTGGCACGAACCGACAGTGCATGCTGCAAGAGAGTGGGGAGTGAGACAAAGCCGGGCCTGTTGCCTCCCTAATTTACAGTATGTACAAAACTGCTCTTGGGATAAATGTCAAGTTCAACTTGGGTCAGAAAACACCCTGAATTCCTGACTATATTGATGGTGTTGCGCTCTCTCAGTTAAAGGGAATCCCAGTCTAAGCTCAGGAGAAAGTAACAAAAATACATGAAGGTGATTGATATAATTTCATTTGTCCCAAGCTGTTGTTCCTACTGTGTTCAATGGCAACTCACAAAATTAATGCAAACCAAGAAAGAAAGAGAAAAGAAAAAGTCTCCCATTTTACTGAGCAGATGGCAATTTCCCTACATGACATTTCCTCTTTCCACCTGAAAATGTCCGGTACCATTCACAAAACCATCTACGTTCCCTGCTGTGTCTCAGAGAAAACGAACTTTGGAAGCATGGATTTTTAAAATTCCATCTTCCCCGCCTCCTGTCCCGGCTCATCCGTTTCTAGTGCATGAACAGCTTCTACCTCTACTGAGTCTTTCCATTCTCCTTAAAAATATGGCCAAGTTGAAGCAAACTAAGCAGTTTCAGTAATCCTGCCCATCCTGGGAAGAGGGCTTGCATCTTGGATTATTGTTCCCACTAAAGTTTTCAAAAAAATCATCTGTAACACACTGTACTAAAATTGCTTTATGTGCCAATGACTCATGATTCCCTAAACATCCTTTGGCATTTGATTCTGTGGTTCACTACCATTTTCTTTAAACCCCACTCTCTTTGTTTTATTGTGACACGGTATTCTTCAATATTATCTTCTACCTTTCAGACCACTTTGTCTCTTTCATTCAATAGAATTGGAACTGCAAAAATTAAAGGACCATAAACACTAAAATCATTCAAAGTATTACTGTTAGATTTCAGCATTGTGTCATCATCTATCTATCCTAATAAATTCTAGGAGGGACATGGAAGTAGTCCAACTCCACTCCAGGTAAACAAAAGAGAAAAAAAAAAGATATTGTCTGCAAGACAGTAAACACTAAGTGAACCCTAAAAAGTTGTAGAAGAAATGAAAAATTATATGTGTAATTGAAGCCAATGTAAAAGAGAAAAAGAGCCCAAATACTAATACGAATGGAAACTGTTTAGATGGAAAGAGACTGTAAGTCAGGAAGTGAGACAAATAGGGTTCCTATTGGATAGAAAAAGAAATTTATTGATGAGAAGCAGAAATTGCAAAAACTAGAAACATAATTAAACTTCCTTTTCTGATCACAAAAGTTGAGGTTGAATTTTTAAAAGACCACATTCATTTTTTTTCTGGAAGAGAAGAAATAATAAAGAAAACCAAGTTTGTATCACAAAGCAGGGTTAAGATAATGCCAAATGCAAAGGTTTACAAAGCTCCTAGGGTAGAAAGGAGATCTTTCTGATAACTGTCATCTGATTTTTTAAAAAGTTTAAAATAAAGGCAAACCTTTGGCAGATATATTTAAGTCTATTTTCCAAACAATGAAGAAAAAGCAACTGTCTTGTTTTTAGAAAAGTCATCTCAGGCAAAACATACTACATTACAAAAAGCTCTTTAGTTCAGCCCAGGAGAAGATATAGACAATGCTAACCTCTGTTAAGTATGGGAATGATGAAGAGTAATTATTTTAATTTAACATTGCCAGCAGTCAACAAAAGGTGGCAATGCTGGAGAATTCAATCAACAGCCTCTTTTAATTTCAACAAAATAATTCAATGTAATTAAACTGAACAAAAATATTAACCCATAGAACATCTGGATGATTACAAAGCAGTGATCAGGGGAATTTAAGAAATATATAAACTATGTAATTACAGATAGGGTTTTTTTTTTCCTTATTTTGATGTCAAAATGCTCCAAGTGGTGTTGCAAGAGTTTTCCTCCAGAAAGGGCAGAAATTGATTATATTTTTTATATCCTATACAATTTTGGTCCTGGGTCAGTGGTCAAATCTACAAAGCCCTGGCTTTATTCTAATGACGAAATATTAGTAAGGTGCAAAATGCAGAAGTACAACTTGATGCAGAGTCATGGAGTTGAATAGGCTTTAAAAAAAAATGTGTAACACTAAGAACAGTGCTGTGCTTATAGAAGACATCCAAATTATTCTTTGGACAGCAGTGACAAAGAACAACTTTGCACTCCAAAAGTATGTGTGCTTTATTGTAATTGCTTCCTATCATCTAGAATTTAAATTTATTTTCTCTAACGGACTATAGAAAACTGCATAGTTAAATGATTTTATAAAAGCAGCTAGATTTTTAATTGCTTAGTATCTACTGCTATATAAAGCATTAAATTCACAACCAACATAGCAAGAGTAGTATAGAAGGGTCTCGAAATTTCTAGAAGACTCTAGAAATTTGAAGGGCATCAGGGTTCTAGCAGGATTCAGAGAGTGAATATCAAAACAAACACTGGTGCTGAATACAGTTTCACTCGCAAATGTATTTTGCATCAGACAAGGAAACTTTCATACCAAGAGCAAAAATGATACACAAGAAAATAATACTGTATGAACTATATGATGAACTAAATATTGGCACCAATTAGTGGGGATCTGTCTCCATTTAAACAAGGACAACCATGTTTTTAAAAAGAACCCTACAATGCAGAACTGCCTGCAGCTGCAACTGCATGATTAAAATAGTTCAGTGTATGTCTTCTCTTTGTCCCCATCCTACTGAAGTTAAAGATGTCCTTCTTCAGCAATGCTGTCAAGCCAGCAAGGCTGCAAAGCATTCCGCTCGCCGACTGTATACCTCGCCTTCTCTTTCTATAACCACTATGCAACTGAATCAGTGGCATCATTTACCAATCACTTTCCTACAAACTTTAGAGGTCAAATGCCTTCCTCTCCCCTTCTACCTGGCTCTAAAACATTAAAAAATGACCAAAAAAAACTAATAACTAGTCTTTTATACTTGATTGAACAATCAGATTAAAATTCAGTGAAAGCTCTTCATAATAAATGTCACCTCCTTCGGACAACTGAATGGTAACATGGTTGTGGGATGATAAGATATTTTTTTCTCCCTGCCATCTAAGAATAACACCATATACCAGTCATTTAGGGGGCTATCTAGGGAGTGGCAGAATCCCTACAATCACTCTAGATCAGCGGTTCTCAACCTGTGGGTCGCGACCCCTTTGGGGGGTCAAACGACCCTTTCACAAGTGTCACCTAAGACCATCGGAAACTAAAATGATATTTACATTACAATTCATAACAATAGCAAAATTACAGTTATAGAGTAGCAACAAAAATAATTTTATCATTGGGGATCACCACAACATGAGGAACTATATTAAAGGGTCGCGGCATTAGGAAGGTTGAGAACCGCTGCTCTAGATCTACTTATCTGACCTTGAATTTTGTAAAGCTAATTTGGACCATCATGGGGTCATAGTTGACAGTTTCTGCTTCTCTGGTTGGCATCTAAGGTTGCTTGAAAATTTGGCCCAAGATCTACAGTTTGTGGACGAGGCTATGTCCACCATTACTGGTGGATAAGTGGCCTCCAGACTTCGCTCAACTCAGGCCCAAATTGCATCCCTTCAGAGGGTAAATACCTATTCCTGACCTTACCCCAAACCTGTTTCCCTTTTGCTTTGTCCCAAAATAAATATAATATTGGTATTTTTTTACTCATATGATGTCATGTGAATTAGTATTTGATAATGTTTGATAATTGGACAGATGTTCTAGAAAACACCCCAAACACCCTTGACTATTTGATCTCTGATAAAGAAGGTAATAAAAAAGGGTGTGCCACTGAAGTGCATTCTCTTTGCTTAAAGAGATATTGAGGAAAACAAGGAATATACTGATGACAGGTACATTCAATGTAAACAAATAGCTGCTTTCATAAGAATGCAATAGAAACCATTATAATACAGCAATGTACCATACTTTTTATATAATACTTTTTATAGTACTTTATATAATATAATATATAATACCTCTGATAGAATCCTTGCCACTATTATATAAAATGTAGAAAGGATAGACAATCAGCAGGGTGACCTTGAATAACAAAGCACTGTACAGGAAATGAAAACAGTGATATAATAGAACCCACAGAGACTGTGTCTGGTACCTGCTATGGTATATAAAGGGAGCTTCCCTAGTCACAATCAACCCCATGTGGCTGTAAGGAGGGGGTTACATGCACAGAATAAGAGGGGAAGCAATCAGCACCTTCTTTTAGAGTCACTTTTTTTTTAGCATAGAATCATTACAGGAATGTTGATGCCTGGTTTAATGACATATATATGTTCTGATTTGAATGAATCAACTTCTATCATTTCCTTGTAAGCCACTTTCTGAGAAAAAGAAACCTTATAAGAACTTTAATCCTGGGCCGGCCGAGTGGCGCGATGGTTAAGAACTCGCTTGGGATGCCAGAGGGCCCCGGTTCGGATCCCACATATGAGGGCCAGTGACACTGCCCTCTACAGCTAAGATGCTGAACAACAGCTCAACCTGGAGCTGGGCTGCCCTGAGTCGCCGGCGACGGCGTGGGCTGCAGTCCCTGTGGCAGTGGATTGCCATGGGCTACCGTGTGTGGCCAGCAGCCAGCGTGAGCGGCCAGCAGCCGCAGTGAGCGGCCGTCCAGAAGCCGGCGACTGATCTGCCTCGCCAGAGAAGAGCGCAAAGATGGTGCCAACTTGGGCCAGTGAAGCAACATCCTCCACAACTAGATTGAAGAACAAAACGACAGCAACTTGTCTGTTCCCCTTTCCCCAATTCCCCAGCACTGTTCCCATCCCCCCAATTTCCCAAAAAAAATCTTAAAAAAAAAAAAAAGAACTTTAATCCTCACTAACAACTTATATTAAATTGAGAACAAATGGCAAAGTGAAAAAAAAATGAATCGGAGAGTAACTGTTCTTCATAACATGAAGGGAAATACTAAGTTGATGCTAAAACAGCATTAATTTAAATGTAGGCCAGAAGACAAGAGGGGAAAAGATTCTTATAGTAGAAGTAATTCAAAGAAATAAATTCAGGAGATTTAAGCTTTACAGATAAGAACTTGCATTGCAACTGAAAGGAATCAAGATGTGTAGAGTAGCATTTGGCTCAACACCAAAAATTAGTTTTCAGATGTTAGTCTTATGAAAGGACTTATTAGTGATACTCACCTGGTAATCACCTTCAGTAATATTAGCTCAGGCATAAAAGACAGGAATATGTAATATTAGGTTTTAAAAAGTAAAATAAATATACAGTGTACTCTGGGGCAAAAATAAAAATTGGAGTAAAAAAAAAATCCATAGAAGAAAAACTCAAGAAAGCACTCTCCAAAATTAATGGATAAAAGTTCATGAAATTCCCACAGTGTCCCTCATTGATCAGATAATGTAGAAAGATTTTATCTAAAACACATGGAGTTTTCTGTACCAAGCCATGAAGGTTAGACAGTCTACCAGTTACTTTTGTCTCGAGTCAATCAATCACAAGTTTTGCTGAAGAAACAAAGTTTATGTATTATTAGAACTACTTGCCTGCTGTGCAGAATCAAAGTACTAACACTTGGGAAAGCACAATTTTCTTTCAAGGTATATTTCTAAAGTGATCTGCCTACTTGCTTCATCAAAGAAAAAAGATCAGATGTGGTTGGCAAAGAATGGGAACCAGTTTTTGCTTTTAAAGAGTAATGGGACATAGAGGTAACAGGAAAACCATCAGAGAAAGACGGTATTCCTACAGAGAAATGGAGAAAAAGCAATGGAGGGGAAGGAAAGAGAGGGAGGGAGAGAAGGCAGAAAGGAATTACATTCATTCCCTCACTAAGATCAATCTGCAAACTAAAATACAAATGCCTTTAAAGAAAGTTAATGTTAAAAAAGATAACATAAAAAACGCAATAATGAGATTGTGTCATCCCCAGTGAAATGCAAATAATCAAGAAAGCTTCTGAAAGGACTTTTAAATATAAATGTATTTAAAATAACCCTAGAGGCAAAATGAGAAATATCTTTCACACCAGGTGGACCCCTCTATGGTGGCCACATGCTCAGGATGATGCCACAACATCACTCAGCATGGATAAGGGATAGTTTTATTGGGAAGGGGGACACTACTAGCCAAGTGTCGGCAAGACAAGAGAAGGCATGTGCCCCCATCTTTGCATCATCCCACAGAGAGGTTCTGGTGCTCTGTTGAACAAGAGTATGGATCTATATCTCCAAGTGACCTTCCCCACCCCTTACCTCATAGTAACTTCTTATGGGGCAGGTTTGAGAGTAACCTATCAATCAAGGTACACACAAATTTCCTGGGCACCAGGCCATCTGGATTTAGGTGTCTGTTGTTTACAGAAATTGATCACGGACACCAAGTATGGGGCCCCTAGAAATTGGACTGCTCCTGCTGAGAGGCAGAAGCCACAAGACCGATGAGAACTCAAATTAGGGTACAGCCTCTTGGAAGAGAAGACAATACCCCCACCTCTACCCGACCCCAACTCCAGACAACCCAGAGTGAGCCAGCCCCCAGGGACAGTTTTCAGTGAATCCTGTTCCTTATATCACACATCCATTAAAGACAAACAAAATTATGAAGTGAAAACAGGCAGAAACGATTCTAAAATGCAAAGATATGACAAAGAACCAAGCAGAAACCCTGAAAATGAAAATACAGCTTTGAAGTAAAAACTAGATAGATGGTTTAAACATCAGACTTTAGATCAGTGAGAGTGGAAGGTTTTTTTAAAAGAAGCGGGTAACCACATATAGGGTTGACAGATATAGAGATAAATATAGATATGCAGATACAGACACACAATCATCATGAAGAAAAATTAGCAACCAAAATAAATGAGTGAGAACTTCTCTTAGAAGCACTGTGATGCCCAACTGACCTGCTTCTCAACCCTTAATAAAGAGGAGGATGAACATGAAGGGCAATCCTGACTTAACCCACTCAGATACGGTTTCCTGAGTTAAGCCTTCCTTCCTATATTTAGAAGTCAACACGTATTTGAATGTGATGAGTTAGTAATGCCACTGATATTGCCAACTTGTTATACTCTAGCCTTTAAGCTTTCAGCAATGATGGTATAGTCTTTTAATGCCCTGGAAGATGAGTTTAATAATAAAGGGAAACACTATAACACACAATAGGTAATAAAGCTCATAGGTGCTAGGGATGCAATGGGCTTCCTAGATGACCAAATTAATCCCATCCTCCTCCCTATTTATAAGAGATCAACTATAGCATGGGAAATTTGGAATCAGGCTGATATTTGTTAGTAGATAGATTATAAATGCACATTTATTGCCCAGAGCAAACAGAACTTACCACTGAGACAAACAACAAAACAAAACAAAAACGTTTTTAGGTTATTGGAAACATTTTTTATTACTAAAATGAAGAATCACATTAATGTTATCTGGTCTTCTGATATCTAAGCAGGCACAAAGTTAGGCCATTATAAGCCGTTTTAAAACAATGCCAATCGTCCTGTGTTTGGAGCCTTTGTAAAGATTTACTGAACAACAAAGGGTTATTATCTGTGTTGGCCTGCTAGAGTGCATGCTGCCTGCTGCTGGCTGCTTCCACTGAAACTGGGATATATTTCATCCTGTTTACAATAAAGTGTCACTATCTTCCGCAGTTGGTTCTCTGCATAATATAGATTATTTGGCTGTGTCCAAGTTAGTAATTTTGTAGTTTCTCACTTTTTTCTCCTTATATTAACTTGTAATAAATGTACCCTTCTCCTGGCTTCTTGGTCCACCTCCTTGTACACATTTCTACAGTCGCCTCCCTGGATCATGCTTACATAACTTCACACCTAGATTTGGGTAAGAGGCTCCTAATGGGTCCCCACCTTTAGCCTCTTCTTCTGCTGAACCACCCTGAATTCTGCCAGACTCTTTTCCAAGATAGTATACTCACCTCCCTACCCAAGAATCTTCAAAGGTTCCCAAATTCTAACTACTTCAAATACAAATCATTCATTCTTACTGAACCCAGATTCTCTTATTATTCTTGAATACATTAGCTAACTAAATCCTCCCAATCCTTCTAAATAGTGAAGCCTCCTCCAACTAGTCAGGGCCACCTTGGCCTTCTCCTTTTCTGTACGACAAAGTTCAGTACTGAATCAGACACTTTGTCATGTTGTTTTATGGGTGTTCATTCTGTGTGCTCATTTGTTAAGGGCAAGAGCCATATCTCAAATATTAGATATGATTCTAGGTATCAAACTTTAAGAAGGGAAATGAGAAATTCAGGTGTATACAAAGGCAGAGAAGCATGGTGGTGAATGGACTGAAATTACACGTGAAGCAGAATGTCCCAAAGAAGGATTTTGCTCTGGGGAAACATGACAGCCATCAAGTAGAGGCGGTTCAGGCAGGGTTCACATTGTCGCAGAGCTGGCATCAGTCAACAGACATTGAAAGGTAAATAGATGGGCTCAAAATAAAGGAGAGTTTTCCACTGTTAAGGACTGTCAAATATAGAATATGACAAAGCACAAGTGCAGAGAAACCCCTCTGAGTGTACAGCATCTAAAAGTGACATATAAGATATTCAAAATACCTCTTTTTAGTAAAGGGAAGGAAGCAAATGGACATCATAAAAATACATCAAAATTTCCAAGCAGTAATCAAGCACTGGATATATTATTGACCTTGAGGGCATTAGTCTGTACCTGATAACCTGGATATGTCACAAACACACACACACACACACACACACACACACACACACACACACACCAGAAACAAAGCCTGGCTCCCAAGACAGAAGGCCTGATCAGAGACCCTGCCTTAGAATCAGGGGTACCTAAAGGAGACACCCACAGTGATAAACCAGGGAAAAATGCAGCCCCTAGAAGAGCAAAGGGGTGCCTATCTTGGTCTTGGCTTGATCAAACCAAAAAAAAAAAGGGGGGGGGACTCTCTTGAGCTCCTATATATAAAGACAAGCCCACTTTCACTCATGATTGGGAGAATTCCCACTAATAAAGGGGCCCTAAATATTCCAAGCCAAAAACTTTGTTTACTATCATTACAAAATGTAGTATTTCAAATGCCTCAAAGGCAAATGAAATCTTCTCTGGATTAAACATAAGCCTCAGAGAAATTCCACATATAAAGTTCCAAAGACTCTAAATTCATAATAATTTTTTTCAAGTACTAAATATCTAAGTAAACACACTCCCAAGGACTTCTGCAAGAATTGCGACCTTAAAACTGCAAATGGCCCTCCTATTACAAAATAACTAGATCCCAGATATAGAACCTATTTTAAGCAAACATTTCTCAGCTTACAGAAAACAAAGGATGACTCCAAAAGACCCCACCTTCCATCTATAAAGGGAAAAAAAGTAACCTGAAACCAGATCAGAGAGCTCCAAGCTTCAAGGAAACACGCTAACTTTCCCTGAAGGCAAATGTCAATACCGCTAGCTCTGCAACCCAGAGATGAAGGCAACTCTTAGCAAGTCTTAAGTTTGGGCAGCTCAACCAGACACTCTTGCCTTCAGACTCGGTCTCAGGCTAGCAGCGCCCCCTGGCCACAGGACAAGGCAATCACAAATACTCTACAGAAGAAAACATGCCCGATTTCAATCTCCAGATCTGAAGTCAAAAACGTTATGAGCTCAAAACCTACACTCAAATGCTTAGAGCAGCTTTACTCATAATGGCACAAAATTGGCAACAACCAAGATATCCTTTAATAAGTGAATGGACAAACAAACTATAGTACAACCAGACAGTAGAGTATTTTCAGTGATTAAAAAAAAAAATGAGCTAAGGAGTTACTAAAGGACATGGAAGAACCTCAAATGCTAAATGAGAGAAGCCAGACTGAGAAAACTATCTACGTATGATTCCAATTATATGACTTTCTGAAGAAGGAAAAACTATAGAAAGAGTAAAAAGATCAGTGGTTGCCAAGGGCTGAGGGGTTCATGAGGAAGGGACAAGGAGGTCCAAAAGAGAGGACTTGCAGGGCAGTGAAACCAGTCTGTGTGACACTGTAATGGTGGATATATGACATGTATTGGTCACAACCCATAGAATTTTACAACACTAAGAGTGAAATCTAAAATAAACTGTGTACTTTACTTAATAATATTGTATCAGTATTGGCTCATCAATTGCAACAAATGTACCACACTAATGCAAGATGCTAATAATGGAGAAATGGAGAGATGGATTAATTTATGAGAAAGCTCTGTACTTTCTGTACAACTTTTTCTAAGTCTAAAAGTGCTCTAAAAATAAAGTCTATTTTAAAAAAGATATGCGTTCATAATCAAAGATGACCAAACAAATAACAAAAAAAACAACATGAGTAAGAATCATAAGACACTCCAAAGTGCTTCGGCTCCTGGAATTCCTTACAGGCTATAAAATAGTCATAGGGGATGACAAAAATGGTAAGCAATGAAAGATGATCAAAAGTGACCAAATAGGCTTGAAAAAAACCTAATTTCAGGAATGAAAAATGGCTGAAATTAAAATGTCATGAGGTGGAGTAAACTGCCAATAAGACATGCCTGAAAAGACTCAGGTGCATCTAAAGAAATTATTCAAATTCAGCAAAAAGTCTCAGGTATGGATAATATAAAGAGGAAACTAACAGGTCTGGAGGTAATAATAAGGTTTAACACAGATTTAGAGTTTAAAGCAAGACACTATTCAACAGACAGCAAACTTTTCAACACAGCAACAGAAGCCAGAAGGCATGGAATTATGTAATTAGAAGTGAGAAAAAATAACTCTCAACTGATAAAAGTATTTTGTTCCCGGTAAAAAAATAATGTTAAATATACAGGCACCTAATAAAATAGTTTTAAACGTATAAAAGTTAATAGAACCACAGGGGAAAATTGATAAACCTACCATGGTAACGGGAAGTATCAGTAAATCTTTCGATAATTTATATATCAAGAAAACAACTATTAGTAAATAGATAGATGATTTAAAAACAATTAATAAGCTTGATTTGCTACCCATATATAAGGGAACCTGCACTCATTCACATTCTTCTCAAGTCCTCATGAAACATTTATAAAACCTGGTGGTATAATAGGTCAAAAAGCAAGTCTCAAAAAATTTTGGAGGACTGTATCATCATAATCACATTCTCTTTCACAAGTTAATTAATTAAGAATTCAATAACCAAAATAAAGGAAAATTCTACCTATACATTTGGAAATTTTAAAACTCACTTCCAAGTAATTCTGGGCCAAAGAAGAAATGATGGAAATGTTTAAATATCTAATACAGAACAATAATAAAAATATTATTTGTCAAAAATTGTGGAGTGCAGCTCCTTACAAAAAAACTTATACCATTAAAATAGTTTCAAGTCTGTAAAGTATATCAGCATAAAAGGTTAGAGAATAGTACAGTAAATATAATAAAATAGCAAGTAAATCTAGAAGTCAACAAAGTCAAAAGTTCTTTAAAAAGGATGAAGAAAATATGTACAACTCTGATAAGACTGAGCTATAGAAAAGAAAGGAGACATAAGTAAGCAATATCAAGAGTAAAAAAGGGGTATGATGCTACAGATAAGAGAAGTTTTAAAAGATAATGAAAGAATATGAACGAATTTATAACAATAAGTTTGAAAACTTAAGTATGTGATGAGAAAAAATATACAACTAGCCCAAAAAAAGAAAATTTGAATAAATTTATACCATTATAAAATTTGAATGAATTTATACCATTATAAAAAAATAAATCAATAATTAAAATCTTCCCACAAACTAAATACAAGGCCCAGGCATATTTACAGACAAGTATTACCAAACATTCACAGAAGAGATAATTCCAATCTTACACAAAGAAAGGAGAATATTCTGCAACTCATTTTATTATGGGATAAGTCTAACCTTGATACACACACCTGAGAGGAACAGTATAAGAAAGAAAAAATACAGATGACTCTTACTGACAACATAGATGTAAAATCCTAAACAAAGTACTAATTAATAAACTGGATCCAGCAATGTAAAAAATATCACCAACATATAAGGACTCCAGAATTCAACATTACTATGGTAGAAGCTCTATTTATAATTCATGTTATTAAAATTAGCAGATTAAATAACAATCTCGATAGACAGTGCATAAACTGCATTTAATTTAAGTCAATACCATTCATGGTAATAAATAAATAAACTAGCAAACTAGGAATAGATGGGAATATCCTCAATTGATAAAAAGTATCTACCAAAAAAATGTACAAAACGTAATGTTCAACAGTGAAATATTTACATCATGCCCTTTAAAATCAGAACCAAGACAAAGATGCCCATTCTCACCACTTCTAATCAACACTGTGCTGAGAAACCTTACCAATGCAATAAAGAAAACAAGAAATAACAGATGAAAAGATTGTGTTCAAGTTTGAACTTTTAGCATCACCAGGATTTGAAGTCAAAAATATTTTTAACCTTAGAAGTAGGTAAACATGAAATGGTAGGGTCTAGCTACCCGCCAATAAAGAATTTAGCTTAATCTAAACTGGAAGAAGTAAAATGGCCAATAAACATATGAAAGCATGCTCAGCTCATAAGTAATCAAGCAAAATAAAAAATCACAACAAAGATAATATGTTAAACATACCCAATTATCAAAAAATGGGAAAATGATAAAACCAACAGTCATGAAGATGAGGCGCTATGGAAACTCTCATATACTGCTGTCACTTGCTCTTTGGAAAAAAACTGGCATTATTTGGTTAAAGGTGAACATTCCAAATATTTTATATCTAAATATATATCCTGAAGAGTCTCTTAAACATGTGCATCTTTAAACCTAAAACTTTTTGTAGTAGCAATGCTTTTAGTAGCAAATATTCTTTAAAACACTAAAAACTGTAAAGAACCAAATGTCCATCAAAAGTTACCTGGATAAAGTGCACATAACAGTAATAATATACAATATATTAAAGAAAATGAATGAGTTGCAGCTATACATCAACAAGGATGACAAATTGGTAGTTACAAAATAGTCATGGGAATGTGAAATACAGTATGGAAAATACAGTCAATAATATTATAAAAACTATTAATGTGTATAGTGTCAGATGGGTACTGGGTTTGTCAGGGGGGTTACTTCATAAATTATATATATATGCTTTATCACTATACTCTACATATGAAACTAATATAAAACAATATTAAATGTGAACCATAATTTAAAAAATATATAGTCATGGGATGTAAAGTACAGCATAGGAAATATAGTCAATGGTATTGTAATAGCTATGTACGGTGTCAGATAGGTAGCAAACTTGCGGGAGTTATCACTTTGTGAGCTGTATAAATATCTAATCATTATGTTGTTTTGTACACCTGAAACTAATAATAATAAAAAAATCAAGGATGGAGGATGAAAAACATACCCAAAACAGACTAAATGAAATATTTTTCATATATCTCATATGTTTTGGAAATGCAGAAACATATGTTAAAATCATTAAGAAAAGCACGGAAATTATTAACATAAATAAATGATAGTGGTTTCCTCTGGGATATAGGGAGGGGCCACAGAGACTTCTAACTGATAATATTTTATTTCTTAAGCTATAACCTATTTTCATTAGAATGTGCTACCTCAAGAGGTACTGAATTTCCCATCACAGAAGTGTGTTTTAAGAAATACCTCACTTCGGGCAGGCTGAGTGGCGCGTTGGTTGGGAGCTGGCTTGGGATGCCAGCTCTGAGCATCAGGGCCCCGGTTCGGATCCCATATGAGGGCCAGTGACACTGCATCCTCTACAGCTAAGATGCTGAACAACAGCTCGACCTGGAGCTGGGCTGCCATGAGTCGCCGGCAACTGCATAGGCTGCAGGCCCTGCTGCAGTGGGTTGCCATGGGCTACCGTGTGTGGCCAGCAGCCAGTGTGAGCTGCCAAGAGCCACCATGAGCGACAGTCCAGAGGCCGGCGACCAATCTGCCTCACCCGGGGAAGAGCACAATGATCACAATAACAACATGGGCCAGTGAAGCGACGTCCTCCATAACTAGACTGAAGAATAAAAGGACAGCAACGTGTCTGTTCCCCTTCCCTGATTCCCCAGCACTATTCCCCTCCCCCAACTCCACAATAAAATCTTAAAAAAAAAAAACAAAAAAACCTCACTTCAATGAGCTATTTAGAGAGAAAACAAAAATCACAAAGGCATTGGACTTAATACCCTACAAATACCGTGTGTGTGTGTGTGTGTGTGTGTGTGTGTGTGTGTGTGTGTGTGTGTGTGTGTTTCAAAAAACGATAATGTTTTATTGCTCCCAGCAGGAGAGGCCTGCATGGGGTGGTGGGCGTGCCAGCTCAGGGGTGGCCTGGAGGCCAGCTCCCAGGGCTCCTCAGATTAACTTCCGGGAATGGGTAAAGGACTCATGGCAAGCTTCTGCCAAGCCGCCGATGAGATTAAGGAATTCTGGGAAATCTAGCTGCCCATCACTGTTGAGGTCCAGTTTCTTCATCATGCGGTCAAGGACGCTGGGGTCCTTCTGACTCTTTATGAAGGCAGCCAGTTCTGTATTCATGAAGCTTAGGAACTCAGTCTTGGAGAGGCTGCAGTGGTTCCCGTCCTTCCCAGCATACTTCTGGAAAACTGCAATCAGGGACTCGATGCAACGCTCGGTTTCTGTAGGGCTGGACACTTTTGCCATGTCGGAGCGGAGAGAGGTGCAGAGGGTGGGAGCGGGGAGCGGCGCAGCGAGCTCTGGGCTCTACAAATACCTTTTAACTCTCAGATTTCATAACTCCATATCTACCATGAACAGCACAATACGTTGCACATAAAAACCAATAATAATTATAACAAGTGTTCATTGACTGCTGACTTTGGCAGGCACTGTTGGCTGCTAACCAACATCCTTTTTTTGTTTCTTCCTTGCTAGCAGATTCCAATTTTGTTCTGCCATCTATCCTTTCCCCCCATGCAACACAAGGGAAAGGTATCCTAGCTTGAGGGGCATTTTTATTTAGTCTAAACTAATCTTACAGTCCATTGGTTTAGAGGTAAACATGTGGCCCTGCTTTGGCCAAGGAGTCAAGAGGTAGAATCTACTGAGGGATGCTTGGAAACGGTTTTCTTGCTCCTAAGCAGAACCCAGAAAGGCATAAATATTCTTTCTTGGTGGTGGTGTGCAGAAGTATATGCCTAGGATGTTGTTTCCGTGATGCATCCGTGAGAAAGACCAGCCTCAGAATTAAGTCTATTGGTCCATGATAACTGCATTGAGACAATAAATTAATTAAAGCTGGAGCTTTACTTCTTGACTTGTTGGTAAATAATAGGTCATCTTATTGTTTCTATTTTCCCACTGAAGTCATATTAAGTGACACACGCCATGTGCACAGTTTGCTCATTAGGCCCTCACAGCAATCCTATGGGCTAAGTATCATTATGATATCCATTGAATAGATGATAAAAATAGAATTTAGAGATCACTTCCTGCTTGAAGTACCTAAAATTATTACCATTTCATGAACTAATAAATCCTGAATTAAACAAATAGAATACAGCTTCATTGACTTATATTCATCTGAAGTCCCTAGAAAAATAATTTTATAACCCACATGTAATACAGTTTTATCTTTAAGATATCCTCAATCAGATGACTTACTCATTTTATCACATCAACACAAACTGTTTATTAAACTGCTCAGATGATGCCATGGATATATGCTACGATAAAGGTTCTTTCTCTACTTTCTCTCAGTGATTCGGAACTCAATCTGTAGGCTAGTGACTAAGATCCTTCATAGAGCATCTCATCTACAAACATAGGTGACTTTTTTTTGCAAACTTTTACAAAGAGCATAATGCATTTTCCTATGCTTTAGAGCTATTCTCTAGTTAAAAAAAAAGGAATAATGTTCTGAAAGGGGAAGCAACATTATATTTATTCTCTAGAATATGCATAAAATAATGTACTTGAAAAGGAAGAGGTATTCTAACCTTGTGAAAGCATAATATATCTCTTAATATCTATAATATTATATCATAAAGTACAATCTTACATTATAGAGCCTTGAACTAATCGTCAAAAAGACTTGAATTAAAATCTCAGTTGAGGGCCGGCCGAGTGGCGCGATGGTTAAGAACTGGCTTGGGACGCCAGAGGGCCCCAGTTCGGATCCCACATATGAGGGCCAGTGACACTGCCCTCCACAGCTAAGATGCTGAACAACAGCTCAACCTGGGGCTGAGATGCCGTGAGTCGCCGGCGACAGCGTGGGCTGCAGCCCCTGCTGCAGTGGGTTTCCATGGGCTACCGTGTGTAGCCAGCAGCCAGCGTGAGCAGCCAGCAGCTGCAGTGAGCGGCCGTCCAGAAGCTGACTACTGATGTGCCTCGCCTGGGAAGAGCGCAATGATGGTGCCAACTTCGGCCAGTGAAGCAACATCTTCCACAACTAGACTGAAGAACAAAATGACAGCAACTTGTCTGTTCCCCTTCCCCCAATTCCCCAGCACTGTTCCCATCCCCCCAATTCCCCAATAAAAATCTTAAAAAAAAAAAATCTCAGTTGAGTCACATAGAGCTGCTTGACAATGAGAAAATCCTTGTGTTCTCTGAGTGTCAGTTGATTCTTCCTTAGAAATGTGATCTCTATAACTATCTCCAAAATTTGCTGTGATACTTAAGAGGCGATACCATGTATAAAAATGTCTGCTATAAGACTTAGTATACAGGAAGTACTAAATAAATGTTAAATTTTCTCTTATTTTCTTAAATATGCTATGAAAGCACTCCATTTCAACAACAAAATGCTAGTCATAAGACCAATTCCTATGGAGCAAAAATTCTACATTCTACTAACTTGCATTATGGAACCACAGAAAAAGTTCCTAAAAGGTTAAGTCAAAAATGTTGTGCAGGTGAGTGGTAACTGGTCCTGAGACAAGTAGGAAGTAGTAACCCACCAGTTCAACTTCCCTTTGAAACTTTTCAGCATTTTGATGACTCTGTCACACAGTCAGTCATCACCCTTCACTACAACATATTTTGGTTTATTTCAACAAACAGAAAAGTGGAGTTAGGTAAACCCTTTTAAATAGTTTAAATTCCTACAGATTAAAAAAACAACTAAATAAAACACTAGACAGGCATTTAAGGAACCTAACATACTATCAGTTATGACACTGGCACTAGTCTGCTTATCTAAGTATTATCATTAAAATAGTGCTTTCAAAAAATTTAATGGTTATTTGGTTCTTAATGGAATGTGAAAACAGCAACTGGTTAACCCACTGAAAACGAAAACTAAAACAGAAGAAGACTTATGATCAGCATCTTACTACTCTTTAGTTCAAACACAGATTTTTGGTATTTTCATGGTGTCAGTAAAGCATACTGCCCTTCCATTTAGATAGTTTTACATGGAGTATAAGGATATGTAATAATAGAAGGAATTATTTATAGATTTCAATAAACAGCTACAGTAAATTATGACAAAAAAAATTCACCTCTTTCTACAGGTCTAGATTTAGGATCCATTCCTTGCTCTCCATCTCACTCCCTCATATTGCCCTGATTCCTGGATTATAGGATTTGGTGGAAAAGAGAAGGAGTGAAAAAGCAGGCAGATGAGGTAAGCAGCGGTAGCAATTGACAAGAATTTGCCTAAATACAGGTTTATGGAGTTAACTGACTTGGCAAATAAAAATGTTATGCTCTGTTACTCAGAACAAAATTTTTCTTTATAAACAATTTTGACCATACGGCATATGATTTAAAAAGATATTGCCTGAAATATTTCAAAATAGATACTAAAAACGAACCTCAAGTGGTTCTTCACCACCTTTTACTTGATTTTCACCCATTTCTTCATTCTCATAGCTGCTGCTCTTCTCAACCCATAACTCGGATTTCTCTACAGTTAGTCGAAGCTGGTCGAGATCTGCCTTTATTTGCTTGTAGTTGTCTACATCTTGATTGGACACCAGCAATTGCACCTGGAAGCAGAAGAATTTCAACCCTTACTTTATTTACAGGATGTTCTCTATTCCTATTTCATTTATGTCTAAAACGCCAAGTCTTTTACCATATTTGTCTGTCAGTTGACGTTTAATATTTCTAGAGTATTTATGGATATTTTAGATATATATTGACCATGAAAACTTACCTGGAGGTATCTGTGAACTGTACCCAATACATTCACATGTATTCATACAAAGAATTATATATATAAAAAGAGTGAGCCCTAGCAGAGCTTTTCAAAGTGCGAGTTATTCAAAATAAAAAAATACCCTAACTCTAATTTCACTGCTAAAGTTAATTTTTCTGAGACTCTGTTTTAAAAGAGGTAGAAGCATAAAAATAAGTGGAAGAAAATATTGATACAGTCTAAACCTCATGATATTGACTTTTATCATAATGTATATGTATTATAGAACATATAAATATATGCATAATTATGTCTATATAATTACTCTTTTAGTTCATATTTTAACATCTTCTTGTAAAACTTCCTAATGAAGATCAATGCTCTATTAAATAAAACAAATATTAATGAAACACATGTAAGCACTTTGGTATTATTCACAAATAGCCTCAAAATTGATGTCAGTCAATCACAAACATTTATTTAACTACTGCTGAAATACCCACATTTACAAGTAAATTTGAGGTAAAAAATAACGGCACTGGCAACAAAATTCTTAACACAGTGTTATCCCCCAGGGCCTTCCTAAATCTTAGTGCCTGTCATTTACATTAAAGGTATAAACTGAAAATCACTGTGGGGAACTAGCTCTTTCTAAAGTAGATCATGTCTTGGCTTATGACAAGGCCAAATCTATCTTTAAAAATAGAAAGGATCCCCAGGAAAAGCTGCACAGTCTCATTAACTCTGCAACCATGAAGTCAGGTTGGACGTTATGAACAATATTTTAGGAGCTTCTGCTATGGAACCATGGAGGGAGCTCCATCTTACCTGTTTAAATGCCTGTAAAACTTCCGCTCTCTGGCTGAAGTGCTTGAACAGAAGCTGCAGGGCTCCTGACAGCAAAGGAGGGTAGTCGTGCATGATCAGATGAATGAGGACCCGTAAAAATGTCCTGCCTCCTTCATCATCAAGTTGTACTGGATTTTTTTCTTTTCTATAAAACCAAAAATAATTCTAAAACAACTTACAGTTACATAAAATCTACTCGTAATTAGTTAAAATTGCATATACGCTCTCAAAGTTATAACAATTTCCCCCAAAATTGGAAAGTAAAAAAGAAGACATTTTTACTCTTCTTTTTTTTTTTTCCTCCTGTAACTGATGAAGAAACAAAGCACCAAAAAACACAAAAAAGCTGTGTTTGCCCATGAGAGCAGGAGGGATCAACCACCCTGGACAGAGGAGGCGCCCAGGATGGGGGACTTGCAAGTGCTTGCTCTGGGAACATACCAGGCAAACTGGGATGAGCTGGTCACCTAGGCACAGAAAATAGATAGGGATCTGAATCAATCCAAAAGTGTTTATTGAGAAGACATACAAGGCTGGATGTGCACCAAGGACTGATTTTCCTTAGAGCCATAGAGACCTCTCCAGGACAGGAGGTGAGAGGCTGGGGAAGGGCTCATGTGCACACACAAGCACACACACACCACCATCGCCAGAGTAACGCTGTGTGTTGCTTATATTTGGACTCTGAGCAAGATTGCACTGGATTAAAGGTCCATTTATTTTAAGGTGAAAGGCATACACTGGTTTATTCTCTCTTCCCAGGAATAATGAAACACTTGAATAAGAAAGCACAACAATAACAACAAAAACTGGCAAGACGGTATAAAAACAAAGCTAAACCAAATGTTCACTAAAGATAAAAGTCCCTTTTGGCTCCCTTGATTCTTCATTCTTGTTTGTCTTTCTAACCAAAGAAAAGGCAACAAAAGGCTTAGTATATAAACTTGTTTAGGTTCTCATGGCAAATTTGTAATAAAACACCAAAAGCTCTATCATTTGTAGCTGAGACATTTTACTTCTTTCACTTTCCATTTGACTGCTATTAGTTTCATTTCTGAAAAAGACAGACACACTGAAAAACAATAAATGGCAGGGCCCCTGATGGCAAAGGAGGGCAGTCATGTCAGAGGCATTTTATTTTCTTTAATCATGGATATTTCCAATTGGCAGAAAATATCTTTATTTCTCACATACAAAGTTGATGATGATGTTGAAAGAAGTGACATTCCTGCCTCAAATTTCTCAGATTCAGGGAAGCAATGTTTTGCCAGATGCAGCAACATTTTCACCAGGGGAGTTAAAGGACATTTGTGTGCTGTCATTATTTGAGGAAAGAAAAGCAAAGAACTCAGAGAAAAGTTCACTACACTGATTTCATCTCTCTTATCTTTTTTTTACCTGACCTAAAGAAAAACTATGCTTTCTCTTCTGCAGTAAATTAACAGCTTCATTTCTGACAGAAATTATGTTGGCAACAATAAAGGATCTAATATTAAATAGATACAGGTACATGAACAATAACAAAGCAACAATATATGTCTAAATAAAATCTTAAAGATATATAAATGTTACTATACCTTCCAGCAAACATAGTTTCTGCCTGAGCTGCAATTTCATCTATATCAGGAACAATAGCTGCAAAGATAAATGGCAAAATCTCTTCTTTATCTTATTATAATTAGAAGTCACAATACGTGTATTAATAGTAGTGTACTTAAAAATATTTTGTCTCAGTTTCTTAATTTCTGCCACCAAAAGTCAATTAAGAGTTTAAAAAGTCACAGTATAGTTCCACCTTAGATTTCAATATTTTAAATTGAATTTTACACTTTTAAATATATATTGCTATAGCCAAAGATATACTTAAAAAGATCAGAAACCACAAAGTTGCCTCTTCTATTTAAGTGTGTATATATGTGCATCAACTATACACATACACACACACACACACACACACACATACACACAACACACGCATATATATACATATAATTTAAATGGGTTATGACATGGAAGCATAATGTTTTCTAAAGAATCAAAACTACCCATAATGAACTTTGCCACTGTATGATAGTTCAAAACAACGTGGTCTTTTTACCTAAGCTTCTCAAATTCCATTCTTCTCCTTGTGGGACATGGTGCTTAAAAACTGTGTGTGTGTGTGTGTGTGTGTGTGTGTGTGTGTGTGTGTGTGTGTGTGTGTGTGTGAACCAGTCGTGATTCCTCATCCATTCCGAACACCACTAACATTTCACAGGTATCTTTATTAAGATAACATGTTTAAATGATAAGTAGACAATTTCTCAGATCCAAAGCATAAAAAGAAAACAGAGCAAGATAAAAAAGGAGAAAAGGCATTCTCCCCAGAAAGCTCTCTCTTACAGAGATAAGCAATGTAAGAGACCAGGTAATCCAGAGAGCTGGTTTTCTGGGGGTGCCCCTAGACTTTCCCTCTTATATTTTAATGACACTTAGAGCTCCTGTTTCCAGAAGTCTGGCTTCTGAGAGCCAATAATTTTTCAATGTTACTGTCACTGCAACCGCCAGCAAGACTTTCTGGTTCTGCCATATCATTCCTGGAAATAGCCCTTTGGGGTTCTACACTTCTGGGAAGCATAAAAACAACACTGTTGCAAATGTGCCAGAAGTGACTTCTCACAGGCAAGCTTAACTCTGAAGAGGCATGCTGTCTTTTGGAGTTGGATAGGGGGACATCTGGCCTAACATCCACTTTACCTACACACTTCAGAATCACTGAATCGTTCCTGTCAAATTGATTGGCAGACAAAAGAAGAGGAGGGGTCCTGACGTTATCACAGCGGTTGTGGTTAGAAGAAAGTTTCATATCTGAGTACAAATCCTGTCCCCAGAAAAAGAATTGCTAAATCTTTAATACATCGTTTCCAATCTGCCATGACTAGCCTGGTCGATTCAGAAAAATGGTAAGTTAATATTCCTTAGATTTCATAAGGTACTTTCTGTAGTCACAAAATTTTTACAATTTTTATGCTCTTTCATCATATGTGGTTACCCTCAGGGATAAGTTGGTTTTATTCTTGTACTTTTTAAATGTGAAAAATTGAAATACAGTACTAGTTTACAACCATGCAAAGTAAAAAGAACAACACACACACACACACACACACACACACACACACACACACACACACACACACACACACAAACCAATACCTACATTCACACATTTAGACCTTTGGGAAATGTCAAGTCTTTATTCAAGAGTGGGGCGATGGCTTCCTACAAAACACCTTTCCTCTCAGTGGCTCATTTCACATTGCTCTTTGATCCAGGTCAAAAAAAAAAAAAAAATTCCCTTAGATTTTCACCAAAGAGCATAAGGCTGAAAACATTCAGGCTCAGGAGTTGAAGAGACCTCAGAAGGAATTCCTGCTCCACTACTTTCACAAACTTAGCAAGTAACTTAACCCCTTCAACTTTGGTTTTCTTATCTGTAAAACGGCACAATAAATAGTGCCTCCAACTCTCAGAGTTGGGAAGATTACAAAGGAAACTGTATTCAAAGGACTTAGCACCAAGTCACAGCAAGGATCCCTCCCACCATTCTAGGCCAGTTATTTAACATTCAGTCTCAGACCCTTCATTGGTGGAAAATATTTCCACATTTCTGTCTCATAGAAATACCACTATGTTTTACAATATGAAAGGTACTTTCAAGTTTCTCAGGAAAACAAAATACAAAGAGTAAATACTGTCACAAAGGAGATACCTGATGGTAGTAATGTATCTGGAGAGCCATTTGTAGATGTTTCAGCATTCTCGTTGTTCTCTCCAAATTCCTTCTTATATATTGACAGCATATATGAGATCCGATAATCTAGTCTGACACTCAGGATAAACTACAAGAAACATTAAAAAAAACATAATTTTCCTTTATTAGCATAGTGTTTAGAAATATAACTCATTCCACGACACCAAGAATAACATAACTATGAATGTGTGTCGGCAAACGCTTAACATTTCAGTTGCATACATGTCTGTTAGCTGTAAGACTGAAAAAAAATGATATGTTTCCATTAATCACTGTCAGTAAAACACGAAAGCAGTTTTGGAAAGAAGGAAACTTGACTTCCTTGATTACTCTCTGAATATTCCAGGTAGATGTATCCTATGGGTCTGGATGAAGAGGGCATGATGATATAATTTCACAGAACTTTGGAGAGTGTCCACAGGCTCTGGGAGGAGGATGCTGGAGAAGTGGTCCTCATCCACACAGAGAAAGGCCGAAAAAGAGAGGAGGGCCCTGAACCAGCAGAGAGCAGGGGACTTGCATAAGGCACGTGGCTACGAAGAAATTCTTGAAGCGATGTTCTGAGAAATACATCTAAGAGCAGCACCCAGGCCCACAGACACAGACACAGTGAATCAGATCAGACACGGAGACACATAAAACAGAGTGAGAACAGAGGTTCAACAAGAAATGCATAGAGGGCCCAACAGAGACAGCAAAATGAGTCAGCCCTAAGCAGCCCTGCCACAGTCTCTCCATCTCATCATGTTTTAGCTGTTAGAGATTGTTAAGTGCTGCTTCTCCTGTAACTGTGGGCTAAAATGACGCCACATAGTTTAGAAGTTGTCCCATGAGTAGGATGATGTTAAGCTGTGGGCTCATTAGGTCCACAGGTCGGGAATCACCGCCTTTCTCAGTTTAATAGGGAGACTCTGGGATTCTTCAGGGTCAGGAAAAGTGTCCGGGAGGCCTGCCAATATTTCTCAGGATTCAGCCTTTGGAATTCCTGGAGGAACTGTAAAACCTTTTATGATTATAAATCTAATTACTTTACATATAAATGTACAGGCCCTTCCTGGACTACTAACCCACTTCTGGTAGCTCAGTCTATTTTAAATTACGAGGAAAGACAGTCAACTGTATCTGGAATCTTAATACATCCTTGAAAACTCCAGGCTCCACTTTCCAAATCTGGAATAAATGCTGTATATATAATTTAAGTATCACAAAACAACTTTTCAATTTTTTTTAAATGCTAAGAATTCATATCTACAGTAATGGAAAATGTATTCACTAAACCAGTGGGCATGAAATAATAATTTACCTCCTTTAAATTCATAGAGCTACATATTAGACTAGGTTAATTTATACATATTATAAATATATATATGTTATTCCTAACCTCTTGGAAACAAAAACACAAAAAGAGATAGTCACTTGTATAAAATACTAAAACTAATTAAAACCAAGTATTAACATTTTTGTTAATAATAAATAAAATTTTGAGTTTTTTGCTACAATGATAAATCTAAATACATGGAATTGAATGCCTACCGTATTTGCCGGCGTATAAGACGACTGGGCGTATAAGACGACCCCCTAACATTTCCACTCAAAATACAGAGTTTGTTATATACTCGCCG
>NW_017731974.1:55158-58728 GCF_001890085.2 Hipposideros armiger | reverse complement strand
CGGGCATCGGGAGGCCACTATGGCACGGGGCAAGCACTATGGGCAGTCTATCTGAAGTGTACCTGGCGTATAAGACGACCTCCCACTTGGAGGCATATTTTTCAGGGCCAAAAAATCGTCTTATACGCCGGCAAATACGGTAATTCAATCAAAAATAGAAAAAGGGTTGGAATTTAGTCATTGACTTTGCCAGCTCTAAAATCCTCCTTCAGTGAAAGTAAAAGTAAATTAGGGTCAATATTAAAAAAGGAAATAAATGTGAAAAAACTTCTGCCAACCTCAAAGCACTACACAAAGGTTAGATATCATCGTTAGCCTATTTAATGGGAATGAACTAATGGCATCAATATGTTAAACAGTGTCAGTGTGAGGTTTCTTACCAGGCTCGTCATTAACTTAAAAGAAATAAAACTAGATCAATAGCATTTGAGAATATTTACACAGTGATATAGAGCAAAAGGTTTAGGAAGTTAAAAACCAATAACTACGATTAGCTATGTGTCACTTTGCTTCGTTTTGCAATGTACCTGTAAGATTTCAATAATCTTCAGCTTGGTGTCCATCACGGTCACGTCCTCATGGTCAACAGGGCTCCCTTGCTTGCTGGGGTGGATGCTGGGCTGGACATCAGGCACGCTCATGGGGAAGATGGAGCCTCTACTGAGCACCATCTGGGTCATCATCTCTCCCACCCCGTGGATGGTTCTCATGACATTGTTCCCTGGCACGAGAAACATCCCTAAGTCAACACACACAACACCGGAGAAGCAACTGTAATATCCAACTGGCCACCATCAGGCTGAAAATGTGACAGAAAAAGTATTAAGGACAGGACAGAGCAGCATCGGCACCGCTCTGGCTCTTTCCTTGCAGACAAAGTTAAGATATTGCAGATATATAGATGATGTGTTAACAAATGTACACTTGAGACCTGTAGAATTTTACAAACCAATGTCACCTCAATAAATTTAATAAATAAATTTTAAAAAGATATTGCAGACACATTTCAAAATGATAAATTTTAAAAATGAAAGTTTGCTTTTCTCAGAAAATGCTTTGAAATGATGCACCAAGAGCGAACTGTTTGTTACCTCTAAGGACTTCCAAATCAGGTCTTTCTGGAACACAGTAAGTCCTACCAACTATTACACTAGTAGTCTGTACAATAATGTGAAAGGAAGATTACGAATCTCTATGATAAAGTAAGTTGCAAATGAGGATACAAAGATTACAGGAAACCATTTAAATGGTGATTAGCATCCTAATCTTACCCTCAAACCAAGGACTCTTTAGCTTTGTTTTCATACTGGTTTTTAAAAGAGCTTATAGAGAAGATTGTTCCAACTTCATTTTAAGAAAAAAAAAAAGTCTCATCTGGGGAAGAAGCATGTATTTGCCAATATACTTCAGATTCCTTCATCCAATTCAAATAGAAAATCATTACTCAAAATCATGTTTGAGGTAATTACGGAGACAAATTAATGACAAACATAATCATTTTCAATGAAGGGTTACTCCCCTTCTGCATCGTCTTCTGCGTTTGGCTTCTCAATCATTTGTCCTCCAATAAAATGGCACATGCAGTCATTCCTTACACTCACCACGAGTAACAAGAGGGAAGAATCCTCCTGACACTGCTACAATTTACATTCCCCAGCCCAACTGTTGTTTCTCACTTCTAAATTCCTACAAGCAACGGGGATTCCAAACGACGATTGTCTACTTTCCTTTCAGAACAGTGGTCTTGGCTTCATGGGTGTTCGTGGAGCTTCACCTCAAGCAAAGGCCTGAGAATCTGGCCAAGAATTCTCCTTTCCCTAAGTGTCTCAGGGTGTAAAGCAAGACAATGGGAAATAGAAATAAGACATGATGAGATAAAACTCTCAGCTCTGGGCCAGCCGAGTGGCGCCATGGTTAAGAACTGGCTTGGGACGCCAGAGGGCCCCAGTTCGGATCCCATATATGAGGGCCAGTGACACTGCCCTCCACAGCTAAGATGAACAACAGCTCAACCTGGAGCTGGGCTGCTGTGAGTCGCCGGTGACGGCGTAGGCTGCAGCCTCTGTAGTAGTGGGTTGCCATGGGCTACCGTGTGTAGCCAGCAGCCAGCGTGAGCGGCCAGCAGCCGCAGTGAGCGGCCATCCAGAAGCCGACGACTGATCTGCCTCGCCTGGGAAGAGCACAATGATGGTGCCAACTTGGGCCAGTGAAGCAACGTCCTCCACAACTAGACTGAAGAACAAAAGGACAGCAACTTGTCTGTTCCCCTCCCCCAATTCCCCAATTAAAAAAAGTCTTAAAAAAAAAAAAAAGTCTCAGCTCTAAGACTATAAACTGTGGGAATACCTACAGGATCGAAAGGAAAACATTCAAAAGATGACTCAGAATCTTGATGGTCAGACCACAGTTACAACTGAGCCACTCACTGGTAGATACCATTATTTGGACATTGTGAAAGGTGAAATGCCTTTTAAAACTCATTATCCTATTCATACATGGAATTAGTATACAAATGTGCTCAAACAGCACATTTTTTAGTAGGCAAAGAAGTAACATTTTTTTTCTAGACTGGCAACTTTCAGGCAGAAATTAACTTAGGTTTTCATTCTGAGAGTCTGAGACCTTTTATTACACTGATGGTTGCATAAGCCAAGAAAAGGGGAAGTGGGGGCGGAACAAGAAAAAAAAATATGTAAGGTAATCTCCAAGTTTGGGTAAGTTTGAGACAAAGGATTTGAGACAGCCCTCTTTTTATCAGATAACCTTGAGGCAGAATGCTTTCTTGTCTGTGGTTCTCAAACAACCATAGAAATTGAGTATTTCCCAATACCCCCCACTGATTACTACATAGACTGCCAGGATGCACATCTGGTTGGTGGTAATGGTTTGGGGTCATCAATGTTCAACCAATATATTTATCAAGAGTCTTCATTCAAGCATGTATATGTGTTTGCCTCCAAGAGATGATTTCTCACCACTAACAGAGAACAGGCCCCTTTGTTATTCTTACCCTTGATTCACACAGAAATCCTTGGCACCCACAGTATCTGCATCTTATTTAGATTTGCATGGAAAATAATCATTAAATCCAAATGATTATTACATGGAAAGTTAGCCCAGACAATTCTTTCCCTCAAATATAGATCCTGTCACCAAGAAATTAAAATCTAGAGGCCAGAACCATATAATAATACATAACACATGTTGTCGATGAAATGGGAGGGTTCAATCCAGTTGTACCACATCCTTAGATGCCTGTGGAACGTGGCCGCCACAAAACTCTCCTAACATCTCCATGTATGGCCAACTCAGAGGTCTCAAATTAAAAGATGCTATATTTTCTGGAGTTGCTTGGTGGTGAGGAGAAGTGCTTCAATTGTGAACTATTACAGCTTGAAAAACATAAGTCAAACACCACATAAATCAAAGACATGCAAAGCCTCTGATATCCATTTTTCCACAGAAACATCTCTAATTCTAGACTGTTAAGTCAGAGGTGATCAGTCCTCAACACTGCAAAAGAAGAAACCTTACTATTTTTCTTTTCAACCATAATTAGTTAGCTACTAA
>NW_017731974.1:50340-53067 GCF_001890085.2 Hipposideros armiger | reverse complement strand
TTATAAAAGGACATTTCTGTATGCAAAGAAAACAAAAACATCAACACAAGATAAAAGCCTTACTTATGCTAAACAGAGTAATATGTAACATGGTATCAACCTAAATTAAATGGAAGATCAAGGTTTAACACCCTAAGAAGACAATAGATAAGCAGCACTCCTAGTTCAAGGTTAGATCATAGAAATTTAGAGAGCCAGCTATCCAGTCCACATGGGGTTTTTACTCCCAGGTGCTGGAGTTGGAGGGAACTTGCTATTCCTTTACCTGGAGCTCTCTTCCCCAGATGGTCACTTGGCTTGCTCTCAATCCTTTCTGATTGTGAGGAGGTGCAATGTCACCTCCTCAGATCTTTTCTGGCCACCCTCCCTAAAGAAGGATTGCAATCACTCTGCACCATGCACCTGCTTTACATTTCAGTCATAGCATTATCACTATCATACATCACATTTTACATTTGTTTATGGGTTTATTGTAGCCTCTTCCACAAAAAGAACATATGCTCCATGAAGAGCGCTTCCTGGTTTAATGCTCTATCTCCAATACCTGGAATACTGCCTGTCACACAGTAGCCATTCAATAAATGTTTCTTAGATCAATGCACAAATAATAAAAATTGGGGCAGCAAATGAATTGCTAAAAATGAGAATGACTTTTTTATAAGGCTTGTATAAAAAACTGGATATCATTACATTAAAGGTACTCTGTTTTTCATCACGGTGAGTTTTTGCTTGCTTTCCTTTATACTTTCCTAAATTTTCAAAAATGCTTCAAAAATATATATAATTTCATGTTACTTTAAAACTTACCCATTAAAAAGAAAAAAATTAACAAAACAGATAAAAATTGAGATAAGGGAAATCACGGAATCTGCCTTTATCAAGGGCATATCACATCCCATGTACTTTGCTAGATCACATATACCATTCACAGCAGGGCAGAGGGTTGGGGGAACCCATCCCACTTCACACAGCCAGAAAGTGAAAGAGCCTCAAATTCAGGTCAATTGGTGACAATGTGCATCTTCCTCAAACCATGTTGCTTCCCTAATAGACCATCACCTTACATGTCTCCAAAGATTTTATACTCGAATTCAGATAACCTACCAAATGCAGAAAGAAAGTATTCTAATTAAAACTGTATACTGAAAATGTGGAATTACTATTAATCATATAATAAACTGCATATGTTATTCTCAAGTGATCTTATCCAACCAGTTATTATTATATAATGGGCCACACACTACTCCGTGACATTTTGTTTATAGTACACAGTTTAATTTTAAGGACAGTCTTTGTTCAGAAAGTATTTATTATGTAGCCAGTGCTCACCGGACTCTATACTAGAAACATTGGGGGTAGAAGGACATAAAAGAAGTCGAAGAATTTACAAAATGGCTAAAAAAAAGAAAACGTAAAACATTTCCAAAAAATAAATTAAGAATAAATAAAAAGCAGATGAGACTGTAATAATATAGCACAGGCAGTATACAAAATTGCTTAGGAAATTGTTTTTAATTGGGAAAATTATCTTAGGATAAGGAAAGTGAAGAGGAGCTTCACTGAAGAGATAAAACTTTGACCTGGGATTTGAATGGACCAAAGGCTTTAGATAAGTGTGATCTTTCTCACATTATTTTATCATCCAATGTTCAGAATCTTAATCCTAATAAAATATGTTCCAATTTCTTGTGAGAATGAAATTATAGTATGTGCAAAAAAGTCTTGAAGAATAAGAAGTACCACAGAATTAATAGGCATCATTTCAAAATGAAAAGTGGAGGACACATGCGTACTCTCACTACACCTCTGAAAAACAATCCTTTTCAATTTCAGTATGTTCTACAACACGAGTCACCACCTTCTGAATGAACATGTGGTTTCATCCATAATCATAGCTCATAAGCTCTTACACTATGGCATGTCTAACACACAATATTACCTCTAAAAGGAAAAGTCCTTCAGAGGAGTGGTTAATAAAGAATAGAGAGTGGACAAAGTAGATAACATGACACCTAATTTTCTTCATTCTAAGTAAACACTCATTGACTATATTGTGTGGTAACCCATTTACAGATTCCAACTTTCTTAGAGCTTGGAAATAGAACAAAGCAAACCCTATTGAAAACATGTTACTAAAATATAGCAACGTTCTTATCTTTTTCTGAATATCAAGTAGACTGCTTAGAAGAAAATTATTTCCCATCCTATACCCTAAAGAAGTGTGATTCAAAGGATGAATTGAAAAAGCAATTCACACAAAACAGTGGTTGAGCTCTACATCTTATTTTGGATTTCATCACTGTCAAATACTGACAAAGTCATTTCAGTATTCCAAACCTCAAGATTTTAACTTGCAAAACTGATCTTTAGCTCTTAACAGTTACTAATCCAAGCAATAAATGAATTTACATAGTGAATTATTTTATAATTGAGATATAATTTAAATATAGGGAAATGCACAGATCTTTAATGAAAAGTTTCAGCAGTTTTTACAAGGAAAGGCATTTACCCATATAAACCACATGTCATCCAGGTAGCGAGCATTTCCATTATCCCAGAAAGCGCGTTTCTGTCCTTTCCCAGTTAATCCCCTTTACAGTCCTCCTTAGAAGTGCATATGCTCAATAATGCACAGTTTCATAAACATGATTTGAGTTCAATGATTATAGCCAAAGAGTACTAGGAAAACAATCATTATTAAAGTACAGAAGGGCCTCTCGTTCCTTG
>NW_017731974.1:48909-49695 GCF_001890085.2 Hipposideros armiger | reverse complement strand
AACTTTAGTTGTGTTCAAGTTCAGTAGGAATCAATACTTTGTCGCCATTACCAAAAACACTCATTTTTCACCTAGGCTGAATTACAGAAGTAAAGGATTCAGACTGAATGAGAAAATAACCATCCTTTCCTCTGTGCTGGTCACATCGGTGGTCAATGATATTTGAATCATAAGAGGATCCATTAAAGGAACTGCAGAAGACAACACCGAGAGGAGGAGATGCTCAGCTAACGAGCTCGCCATTTTCTCAGCGAGAAACAACTGACGTGTGGAAGTCATGTTAGATGTCAGTGTGGCTCCAGGGAACAAAAGTAAGGCTGCTCATTGGAAGTCCGAGGGAGGTATATTTCAGATAACCTGACAAAAGAGACCTAATCATGGGAGCTGTTAAAAATATAAAAGACCTGCTTTTTGCAACAATAAAACATTGGTCACTCAGGTGTCAGAGGAGGTCCTGGATGACCATGTGTAATGGGTGTTATGTGAAGATCGGAAGTTCATACATTGTGTAGATGATTTCTACAATCCTTTTATATGCTAATGTTCTATAAATCTATGTTTGGGTTCCAATAGTGTGCCTTATTGGATGGAGGTCGCTGGTGGGCTCTCTTGACCAGAAAATGAGAGAACTGGGGAACCTATCCCAGCGCATTAACACCTTGAGGCATCAGAGTCTGAGGCTCAAACAATGTTTATAATTAGAGGAAACAACTGGAGTAGAAAGAAGGTGAGGACAACATGGTCCACCTTAGTCATTCTCATTGTTTGTGAGGTCACCCCTAGGTA
>NW_017731974.1:43816-46384 GCF_001890085.2 Hipposideros armiger | reverse complement strand
ATGGTAGAAACTCAGTATAAAGTAGACATACTACATAACTATTCTCCACCTATTTTATATACACATTTGATTTTATAAAGGAACATGAGCTAGTGGAGAGCATGTGTTTGAGACTCTTGATATACAGAGGGTGCCAAAAAAACATATACACATTTAAAGAAAGGAAAACTATTAAAATTGTAATACTCAATATATACCAATAACAAAAAATGAATACAAGTCACGTTTGACTTCTGCAATTACAAGTGGTGCTCACAGTGGTTACCATCAGCATCTAGACACTTCTGATTACGACGAACTACTGCTTGAGCAACATTGACCAACGTGTCCACATGTATACATTTTTTTGGCACCCCAGTATATAGAGAAAATTAAGCCCAGAAAGGGAGATGGAGAAAGTCCTCTTAGGCACCACTGATAACTAAGAGAAACCCTGACAGTAACATAGGCACTTTTTCTAAAACTTATAAAAGTTTAAGGAGAAAAAAAAAGTATAAAAATATATTATACATTAAGCCAGAAAAGACTTAGAGGTGCAGCCAGCATAGCACAAAGCTAGTGGGAGAGTCAGGCTCAGAAAATCAGAACATCACAAAAATCTTCCTTAACACCTGAAGAAGAAGATTCCAGAAAAGACTTGCTGCCTAAAGCGGGTTTCTGATGCCAGTGATTCTGGGACATTTGGAAGTAGGTAGATTCTAGAATTTTTTTTTCATACATAGAAGTTTGTCATGCTTTTACATGTTTTCAAGTCATTTTATTTTTCTCCCTAACCTCTATTTCCTATGAGATATTAATCTTGACCTACAGTTTTTTTAGTCACGGTACTTTTCTGGAAAATGCCTGTGATGCGTACTGTGATGGCCCTGCCCAGCTTTCCATTCAGGAATGAAGGACGATTGCCTCAGTTGCTGCAAGTGCTACTTGGAGGACAGCCCTCAAATGTCAGCCCTTGATGGGGACTGACGAGGCTGAACAGAGCTGCCTCAAGCACAGCCACACACCTATCCCAGAGCAGCCCACGGAGACACAAAGTCTCAGCTCCCTCACTCCAGTGGGAGACAACTCTGGAAGAGCATCCCAACTTCAGACCTCCCAGGTGCTTCCACAAAGACTGCATCACAGTCCAATTTCTCCATTCCGCCCACTCCTGCTTCTTTCATCTCCATTCCACTAGTGTTGATCCTAAGAGCTCTCCCTAATAAGCCTCCTTCATTCTAATCTCTACCTCAGAGTCTGCTTCCTGGAGAACACAACCTACAGGAAGTAATCCTAGAGCAGCTGGGAGATGGTTGTCACTGTTGTTATTTAAAAATCAGTGGAAGGACCTCTGGCATTATGAGAACATGCTCCCCTGGCAGAGTACAGTAGTCCCCCTTATCCACAGTTTTGCTTTTCACGGTTTTAGTTACCCACAGTCAACTGTGGTCAATGTGGTCCAAAAATATTAAATGGAAAATTCCCGAAATAGACAATTCATAAGTTTTAAATTGCACACTGTTCTTGCCATCCCTGTCCATCCCTCTGTGTCTCCCCCAGGATGTAAATCATCCCTTTGTTCAGGATCTCCATGCTGTAGCCATCTTGGCTTTCAGATCAACTGTCGCAATACTGCAGTGCTTGTGTTCAAGAACTTGTATCTAACTTTACAGTGGCCCCAAGGTGCAAGAGTAATGATGCTGGCAATTCAGATATGCCAAAGAGAAGCTGCCAAGTGCTTCCTTTAGGTGAAAAGGTACATATATATATATAGGGGAAAACATAGTACATATATAGGGTTCAGTACTATCCATGGTTTCAGGCCATCCATTGGGGATCTTCGAACAAATCCCCAACGAATAAGGGAGGACTACTGTACACACATAGAAAGGGGCAAAAGAAAACCTATCACTGTGGATAGGATTGTACACATAAACCTGCCTTTTCTTTGAGTCTAAAGCTTCCTTTACTGAAAGTACATGATTTGAATAGAAAGAATATGTAAGGGAACAGCATATGGGAAGTAGGCAGGTGTGAGGGCATCGCTGAAAGCAGAGATAAGGGAGCACAGATAGAAGGAGGCCATCTAAAGGAGAATCCTGAGAGGCAGAATGGTATAGGGAAAAATTAAGTCCAAAAATCAATAAAAGGAATTTTTATGATGAACGGTAATTATGGTATCTTTCTCCTGCAAGTGAACCTGGCTAACACTTCTGAGCACTGTGAATTCTACCGCACACTTAAATCCTTTATAGGGACCTGAAAGGAGCTCAGTCAGATGAAAAATTAAAAAGAGATGAAGGAACACTTCAGAGAGTCCTTAAAACTAAGCTACCTTGTACCACCTGGCCCTTCGTTTAGGGTCATTGTATCAAACTTTGTTTCTACTCTAGCTCATCACCCTTCTACACATGTGCACCTCCTCAGAGTCTCACCTGGCACCCAGGTTAAGTCCTTGCTTGCTTGCTTGCTTGTTTTATGACACACGTGATATTTTAAGTGAACTAAGGCTTTTGGTTTCAAGGCATTCTAGCTGGTGTCTTTACAAAGAGCAATCACAGCTATTAATCAGGCGATACATTTCATGGG
>NW_017731974.1:18328-42941 GCF_001890085.2 Hipposideros armiger | reverse complement strand
CTCCTAGACACATACATACCCAAAGTGCCTCTCACTACCACCGTCCTCATCTTTTCCCTACCCTGGGTTGGGCCCACAGGGCTGTAGGCCACCTAGAGCAGCTCGAATCCTCTCAGGGCAAAAGGATAATGTCAGGCTGTCATGGCCACCTGTACCTTCTCTACAAGCAAAGGCACTTCAACTCCAAACCTGAAACCTCAAAGGAAAGAAAATCCTAAAAGGCAATGGAATTCTCCATTGATTTTTTTTTTCTTAGTAATTTCCCGTTTTCAATATTATAACATATATGCCCACAACAGAGATTCTCTGGTGACCAACTGGGAACAGGCCCACATTTCAGGGCTTGATTGTGGAAACTCCCAAGAATTTGGAGTTGTGAAAAAGCAAAATGATAGAAGATAAAATGAAACTATCTATCTCATGTTTGATCTTTTCGTAGTTTTCTGATACATTGCCTTTTCACATATGATGAGTTCAAGGGTGGGGGAACAATTGTGAAAAGAAATATTAGTGGCTAAACACCTTAACTAGGTCTAAGTGTTACTCAGCGGTTAAGACTTCATAGCTCCATGTTGGTGGGTCAAATTTGAACTCCAGTTCCACTCAAAAAACAAACAGATCAGTGGAAAGATATTGACAGGATAACTAAATAAGGAATTAGGCCCAAATTGGACCTATTTCTAGATTGTGTCAAAGTCTATACTGTGTTCAAATGAAGATGATACTCTCACCAGTCAGAGTTAACATGCTGTGTTGCTCATCAGGAGGACGTGTAAGATTCACATGTGTCCCCAACTATTTAACTGACTCACTAGAAGAACAAAATACACAAACCCACCCTGCTGTAAAAAGTGATTGTAATTAGTAGCAGTATCAATACTTGGACTGTGTATCCTTTGGCAAGCAAAAAGAGAAAAATATGTTTAATTTTTTAAATGGAATGTACTTTCAAAAACATATTAAAAATATCCAGTTTATCAGCCAGTACATACATTTGCTTTTAACTTCTACACTTGGCAAAGAAGAGCACTGCTTGACATAATCCTTCAACCCAAATGATCAATTACACTGAATGGTGCCTGTGCATTTTAAATCACTGAGAGCAAATGATAGGTATTAGGCAAAGCAAATTAACTCAACAACATAGCCTGCTGGGAGTGAATACATTTGTTTCAAAACATTTTTTTTTAAGTGAGGCATAGCCAATGAACGGTATTGCATTCATAGTTCTGAAGATTAGACTCTTCTATTTTATTGCCGTCACGGCCAGGGCAGTGCCATTCCCTGTGTCTCTGTATGAGTATGCCTGGTTAATTTTCTGAACGGACCACCTCTAGGGCACAAAAATAAAAAGCTGCTTCTGAGCCTACCAATGTCTGCTGAGCGTGCCAACTAAAAGCCGCTGCAATGGTGAGCAGTCAAAGCCTGGGAGCTAGACTCAGACCCACTCCCAGCTCTACACTGAGGACAACTCACAGTGACTCCGAGGTGGCATGCACCGTACCCAAGGACCCAGAGAAAAAAAGTACGCAACTGCCACCTTGCAAGCCAGCTATCCCCATCGCCATAAACAATAATCACTGACATCTAAACCTACAGGATTTCCCCAAAAAAAACAAATGAAGGCTGCACATGCACACCCTATTTATGACAGGCAACGCCGGCGGCCAGCACAAAACGGACCTCCCAGAACTGGAACTCTTTTCCTTCTAGACACGCCTCTCCTTCTGTTCCCCTGGGTCTGACCTGCCAAACACATTTCTCTGAATGTCCAATCCTAACTGTGCTGGAGCAAAATTAGTAAGCAGTAAGAAGATCAGAAGGATAAAAAATAAAATAAAACCCTACTTCTACCGCACAAAGATTTCCCAACATTCTATGAGAAAACTGTTGCCACTGCTTGAAGGAACTGATTTGTCTAGCAACAATGCTTATAAAATTTACTTCTTATTTTTTTTAAAAATGTGCTTTGCCAATGACTTCCAATCGAAAATAATGTTTCATTAAAATAGAAAAATATAATCCAGATTATTTTAATATAAAAGAGCCACGTTGACAATACAATGGGCATTGTGATGTGACAACATTGCTGTGGGTCCCACAAGCTGTCCTTTAAAGGAACAGTTCTTTTTTTCCCCAGGTACTTTCTGTAATCTGGGATTTCCTCTCTGGCATCAATCTCCGTCTCACCCTGGACCACAGGAATTTTTCCCAGGCCTGACAATCCTGTCTCCACGTTCGGAGATTCCAGAAATGTGTTCTCTCTTGTTTCTTTTGTTAAGAATTTAGTCTAATATAACTTTTGTTAGGGATTTATAGTCTAGTAGAACTCAGCTATAATCACACACCTCCTAGTAGAGTTGTATGATTATGCCTTAAGTTTGAAGTGTCACCTTACATATAATAAATCATTTTCCTATTCAGCTAATTATTTGTTATTAACTTTTCTGTTTTGGAATACTTTCAAGCTTACAGGAAGAGTTGCAAGAATAGCATAATACAAAGAATTCCTATAATACCTTCTGCCTGGATTTATTAGATTCACAAATTCTGCCATATTTGCATGCTCCCTCTCTCTCACTATATATATTATACCTTTCCTGCAATATTTCAGTTAGTTCCAGATATCATGACCTTTAATCCTTAATTCTTCAGCATGTCTTTGCTAAAAACAAGTACATTCTTTTACATAACCACAGTACTGTGAAAATTCAGGAAATCTAACTGATACAATATAACAACCTAATATACCATCCATAATCATATTTCACCAATTGTGCCAATAATGTTTTGTAGATAATAGTTTCCTGATGCAAAATCACATATTATATTTAGTTGTCTTGTTACTCTCCTTTAATCTGAAAGTTTCTCAGCCTTTCTTTATCTTTCATGACAATGACTTTTTTTTAAGTTGAAGTCAGTTTTTCTATTAAATACCCCACAATTTGTACGTCTCTAATAATTTCTAGAGATTAGTTGGAGATTATGAATTTTTGTTAGGAATAGTAAATAAGTGATGTTGTATGCATCACATCTAGAGGCACAGGACATTGCTTTGTTTCAATTATTTTTTTTTATTTTAAACTCTATTTTGTTTACGTAGCTTAAAGAATATATTATTAGAGTGATCTCCTACACAAGCGTTAACTTTAAAATTTATGAACCAAAATTCTAACCTCAATAACAATTTTCTAAAATATTAGCTCATTGGACTAACAAATAATTAAGTGCTGCAAAGGATAGAAACACTAATTTCTTACACTTTAATTCTTAGCAATGCCATTAACTTATTAACGTATCTTAGGCAAGTTAATTAATCTTCCAGAATATGCTTTTCTATACTGGTGCTTTCAAAGGAAACTTTTTACTAAACAATCTGAAATCCATGCACAATTCTGTTATGTTTGCATTACTGGCAACTTTATGAGCAAATTATGTGTCCCTATGAGGTACATTCTTTTCTATTTTTTTATAGTGTAAACAAAGCCACATATTCACTTTTTCAAATGTACTTCAAGGCAACATTGACAAAAATGTAGCACCGTATTATTTTGTCTTACAAATATATATATATGCTCCAAAAGAATCTAAAATGGAATGTTTAATGATAAAAGCATGTCCCTTTCAAATGTATGTGAGTGAATAATACTAAATAAGCATTTAATGTTAGTGAGAGCAAAAATGATGCCTTGAGAAGGACTTATAGGGTTGAGAGGAATGAAGAAAGCTCACCACCACAACTTCTCTCAGGTGTATCATCTGTAGTACACTTAAAATTGTCATCAAATCCCACTTAAACAACAAACTATATTTTCTCACAGCTTTCATCATGTACTCAATCTTAGGAATATATACAAGAAATAATTTACTCTCTGATTTGCAGATATCAAGAGAAGTGATCTTAAAACCTATGGTCCTTAAATTCAAATTAGTTTCAATACACCAAGAACTAGAATAACATTATTTCTTGTGTATTTATTACAGTATAGGAGGATAAGCACATTCTTTCAAATTCAAAAAATCTAGCCAGAATCCACCAACCCCTTTCTACAGCTCAGGAAAATGCATTTTCCCAAATGAAGAGACACTGCTCTATATACCAGTCACAAAAGGAAGAAACATCTGAATTTAGGTTCATGCAGAACGTATATAGGTATTTCCTATCAACACAAGAAGTTTCTTAGAGAATTACAATTGGCTAATACAAACTATCATAAACCATTTTTAATACTGGACTAAAATTACGGTGTTTCCGATTTTAATAATGGATTAAAATAGCGTGTGTCATGGCTAAGCATAAGTCAAGCTCCATGGAAGGTAACCCATGTACAACCACTTAGCACACAGAGTGCTCAATGACTACTCACTGTCTAGGAAGAAGGATATTTATATAAACCAACAAACAAGTTAAATTTTCTAGCGTTGCTTTTCTTTTGGCTTCCAAGACATCACATTCTCCTAATGTTCCTCTTTCCTCACCAGCCCCTCTATCCCAGTCTTTCGCTGGCCCCTCCTCTATCTCATGGCTCAATACTGGAGTGTCCCCAAGATTTAATCATTAGACCGCATTCCTTCACAATCAGCCATCACTCCTTAGGTGATCTTCTTCAGTCTGGTATCTTGAGTGTCGCTTCTGTGCACTGATTCTGTTTATATTTCCTACCCTGACATTACCCTAAGTTTCATTCATATATCCAACTGTTGGCATTCCATCTCCACTTGAATGCCTAACAGTCATTTAAAACCTAACATGCCCAAACAGAAATCCTGATGCTCCCTCTAACCCCATTCATCCACTTGCCTGTCCCACCTCAATAAATAGTACCATTCACCCAACTGCTAATCAAAACTTAGGAATGATCTTTAATTCTCTTTCTTTCCCATTTCATAACTAACTCCTATCAACTAAGATTGCAAAATTCCAAATTTAATCACCTCCTACCACCTCTATCACTACTATCCTAGTTCAATACCATTATCCAATTCTCCAATAGCCTCCTAACTATTGGTCTTCCTAACATTTTGCCCACACAAATATTCTCCACTCATCAAAGTGATCAAATCATATCAATCCCTTCTCAAATCCTTCCAAAGGTTGCCCATCCAACTCAGAACAAAATTCAAATTCAAGGTCTGTGAGCTTCCACAATCTGGGTTTCTCCAACTTTCTCTCTTACTGTTCTCCCCTTCTCTCACTTTACCTCGGCCAAAATGGCCTTCTGGCTGCTCTGCATACAATATCAAGCTTACTCTGCCTCAGGGCTGTCTTCCTTGATCCATGTAGGTCTCTTCTCAAATGTCAGAGAAGTTTTTCAATCCATTGTAGCTAAAAATACTTGCCCCTCCCTTACTCTATCACTGTGCATATTCTCCTACTTTATTTTTCTTCATAGCATTGTATTACCTGATGTTATAGGGTATATCCATTTGTTTATTACCTGATCATCTCCCCCGTGGGAGAGGTCTGCCTATTTATTTATTGTGTGTCCTCCTTGTGGCTAAAGACTTTATCTTGTTCCTTGTTTATTCCCAGTGACTAGAATAGTGTCTGATATGCAATAGTTGATAAATTCTTATTGAACAAATTAATTAATTTGTTCTCAGCTGAAATAAAGATATCCAGAGGTGAATGGAATTGAATGGAAAAAACATGGGAATTATAAAATATTTTAAAAAGAGTAAAACAATGTGTCTTAGAGGGCAGATGTGGATAGGACAGCGAAGAATACATACAAAATATGAGCAAATTTTCAGAGGATGAAAATATTTTCTTTAGGGAACAACGCTGAAAGCAGACTCTAAGCACTGAGACCAAACGTCAAGATCAATTTCTAACTTTTCAAGAATGGCTTAGTTTAAAGTAAACTGGAGATTGTAAAGGCATCATAGCAGGAAACATTTTTCCTTTCCTTTTTTTCCATTGCTTTCACAGTGCCCCTCTCTCCCCCTCACCACTCTCTCTGAAAATATACTATATATAATAGTTTTATTCTGCTATGTTTGGAGATTGCCATTCTGGACAATTTCACCATGCAGAATTAAGGTTATCTTTTTATTTATAGAATGTTTTCTTGGACTGTAATTTTAAATATCAGATCTGTTCCATCGTTTGTTGTTGTTTTTTTTCTTCAAGGACTCCAATTATTCACATGATGGCTCTTCTTTGCCTTTCTTCCATCTCAACCACTTTCTCTCTGACCCTTTTTACTTGTTTCTTTATAAGACGGACATTCTCCTCATTGTTTGCCTGCCTTTCTTCAATGGTTCTTATTAAATTTCTGGCAAATCTATTCTCCCTTTGATATCTGCTAATTTAGTTTGTATTTCTAAAAATAAATAAAGTCTACCATTTTATTCTATTTCTTTTATGGGTTCTAGCAACTTTAATTTCATTTCTTCCTCTTTTTTCTAACCTTAGTTTCTGAATTTGTGATGCAAGGTGTTTTTCATATCCCAGTGTTTGTTTGAAGACATTTAATTCAGTTTCGGGTGTCATGTTACAATTTTCTTCTGTTTCATGGATGCTTTCCAAACAGGAATTTCCATCAACTGAAATGTTTTGATTCCTCATTCTATTTTGATCTCATAGTCACTTCGTATCAGTGATCTCATAGTCACTTCATATCTTGGACAAGGTTGACAATATGAGCTGGTTTACATGATCTTTAGTGCAAGGGCACCCTCTCCTGTCTGAGTTGTGAAGTGCGGTTTCTTTAGTTTGGCTTGTGCTGGGGGGCAGCGGACAGGTTATATACTTCCCTCAATTTTTTGTTCTTTTACCTTGTGGTATCTTAAATTTTCCACCTTACTTCTTTTCCTTTCATCTACAGAACTCCAAAGGGTGCTTCTCCCTTATTTTTACCTTGTTCGTCCCTAGAACCATTGCGTTTCCACACTATTACTGTTCCCATTTAAGCCCCTTCCTCTTCACTCAGTGCTCTTCTATCTACCTGGATTCTCTTTCAGTATTTTCACACTTAGGATAAACGTTCTCTTCCTGAGAGTGATTTTCCCACAATCCCAACTTGTCCCTTCCACACAGTTTTTCCAGAAACCCTTCACTACCCATAAAGACTTGCAGTGAGAGCTCATGAGACAGCTCTACTGAATACTGATGTGACTTTTCTACATACAATAACTGAAGTTTGCACTGTCCTCTGTCTTCTGGTTCTGCTGAAGGTGAAGGATTTCTGTGGTTTAATTTACTTCTTGTTGATCTGTACATATTTTGGAAGATGTAGAAGGAATTCTGATTTAAGCAGCAGCAATTGCTTCAGCTATTTAGATGTTCCTCACTTAACAATTAAGAAAACTTCTTCACCAGATATTACTTCTTCCTGCTTTTACTTTTAAGTCTGTAGCGCATACTGTAGTGGATACCTTGTGCTCCACCCATATCCCCTTTTCAGAGCTGAGGTATCTATTACCCAAGGTGCTGGGCATCATGACTGCCAACTTCTCACAGCCGTCATTAAACATGACCCTTCCCCAAGGGGTATTGCCTTACCCAAGATGCATGCACCCTCCACGATGAAGCCAGCGGTCATAGCTGGCTGATGCAAGGATCTAAAGCTCAGTCCCCTTGCCTTCATTTGTTTCCACTCTGAAGGGCCTTCCCAGCTCCAGAGGTCCCTGTAGGATCGGCTGAAGTCTCAGATACAACTGCATTGTGGATCAGCTTCTCTGTCTGCCCAATCCTAGCTTCCCCACTGCCTTCCACGTGTATATCCTGAATGCACTCTTCAATATACCTTTTGCAAATAATTCTCTACTTCAGGGGACTTCCCGGGCATCCGACATAAGACAATCAAAAAAATTTTATTGAGTTATGAGACAGGCACTGTTGTACGTACTTTGAATATGTTGTATACAGTCACTTAATTATCATAAGGAACTCTGAAGGAGATACTATTATTATCATCTTTATATCTCAGATGAGAAAAGAAACTCTTCCAAAAGATAAGCACCTTACCCAAGTTACTAAATGGTAAAGGCAGGATTTGAACACAGGCGCTCTGACCCACAAGCCCATTCTCTTCTCCACTTCACTGTACTGCCTCCCACACTGACTTTGCATTCACTGTTCCTCTGGCGTGACCCTGAGTGGCCCCATTAGCTGCATTTTTCTGTGCTTTGCTATGAAGCATAGGCAGCCTATGACACATACCAGGGTGATCACAAATATTAAGATGTTTTTATTTTTCCAACAATAGTATTTTCACTGGTGGATTGGCCATAACATTATTTGCTAAAAATGGAACTCACTGACCTTACGAATTTGTCTCTCAAAGCGTTAGCATTAAGAACAGGGAAGTATGTTTGTATAATAAATCCAGCCTATTATCACTCAGCCCCACCATAGGATTAATTTTCATTTGTACACATATATTAGCAGTTACACATTAGCCATGTCTCTATATATTTGTTTTTATCTCACCTCTAAACAATACCAAAAAGATTAGAACTTATCTCAAAAATTCTTACCTCCATCATGAAATTTGCTTAATCTTTCAAAATATGATGACATGGGGGCCTGTACAATATCTAGGATAGCCAGTAGTGTTCTTGTGAGCCTTAATAACTCACTGAAACTATAAAATCCAAAGTATATGAGATTCCGAGCCAAGTGGACCACCTTAACAAAAAAAGGGGGGAAGGTGGACAAGAAAAGAAAAACATTAGGAACTAAAAATTAGCATTGATATTTCATTATCTAAATTTGGGCAGGTATTTCTAAATTTTCTAATTCTTTAACACCTAGGAATTAAAATACCTGCAAAAGTAACCACTGAACTCTGATTTATTCAAGTTTAGAATTAAATCCAAATAAGACTAGTTGGTCAACCCTATCAAAATCCCACGTGACAAGAAGATCTTGTGTCTGGTCAACAGCCAGCAAGGAAGCAAGAAGACAAGATTTTAGGTGTACCAAGGTGGTTAAAAAAACATTTACATTAGAATGATTTACCTCTTAATTAAATATTAACTTAAATAAGTCATTAGGATATCACTTACTTAATGGTTACATTGATGAATTACTTTAAAAAATGGATATTATCCATAAAATTTGTCCAGAAGTATATGTTCCCTATGCTGCTTTGTGCTCTTCTGGATACTGCAAGACATACTAGGTATGAGAGCCAGCTTCCAGGATAGCCCCCAGTGTATGGTCTCCTTGCACCAGGGTTAGTCTGTGTGACCAACAGAATACAGCAAAAGTGGTGGCACGTCACTTCCAAGATTAGGTTACAGAAGATTGCAACTGCCATCTTGGATTCTTTCTCTCGCTCTCTCTCTCAAATGGCTTGCTCTGGGGAAGCCAGGTGCCATGCCATAAGGACACAGGCAGCCTATGGAAACGCCCACTTGGCAAGGAGATAAGGTTTCTGGCCAAGAGCCAGCAAGAAAGTATGGCTACCAACAACCTCATAAGTGAGCTTAGAAGTGGATGGTCTAGCTCCAGATGACTACCACCCGGCTGACAGCTTGATCACAACCTCATGAGACCCTGAACCAGAATCTCCCAACTAAGCACTCCCAGATTCCTAACTCAAGAGAAACTCTGAGATACTAAATGATTGTTGCTTTGGGCTGCTAAGTTGGGGGTAATTTGTTACACACCTGTAGGTAGCAAATATACCAGGTATCAAGTAACAGCCTAGTGTTGTCACTATATCCCCCAAATGATATTATAAGTAGAGGTAATTCAATTCAGTTTAATGAGGCTAAAAACATCACCTCCATGGAGAGGAAAGAAAATGTATCCAAGCATATTGTAAATATGCAAAACTGTCTTTGTTCATTGAGTGCAACAAAGCTTACACAGATGAAATGAAACCCCCAAAATCAAGGAAAAAGTAGCTAACAGATAATTATAAATGTTTTATATTGGACATCAGCTATAATTAAAACATCAAATCTATTTTTTAATCAATGGCAGAGGGAATCATACCTTCATGAACCAAACTACCCAATTACCAAAACATCCTAAATAATTGAGGGGAAAAAACCTTTGATACTCAATGTATCTAATTTTTGATAGGGAAAACTGAATAACATCACGAATGAATTCTTTTTTAAAAAATACCTCAAATGTCAGTTTGTTTTTTTCTTTATCCCCAAAAGGAAAAGGCTGATTTACAACTTCTTTCAAGTATTCTTCAACAAATTCCATTGTCAGTGCAAATTTCCTCTTCATATCATTTCTGGAAGAGTCTGTTATAGAATCATATCTGGAAAGATAGAATATAAAGCAAGTTCAACTGACAGTCATCATTTGAAAATAAGAAAATATATAATACATACTTTAATCTCCTGGCTTTTACACTTGGGTAAAATAATTAACCTTTGTAGATGTTGTATCCTCATCTGTAAAATTGGGCTGTTGCAAAATGAGTTAATACATGTAAAGCACTTAAATCAAGGTCTACCATAATATTAAGCACTTAACAAATTGTTACGCTTTTATTAATATGATTTGTTTATCGGTTTCCAGAATGATGTTTCTGTTACCGAAAGTTGTCATTTTACTTTCCAAAAGGTATCTTATTTGCATTTGGAAGATTAACAACCTGAGTCTGAACACAGAAATGCTTTTCCACATATTTCATTTCAAAATTAATGACATTTAATTTTGAGTTCATCTGCTGGGTTGAGTTCATCTGCTGAATGTAAAGTCCTCAAGAAATTTTTTCAAACATACTCATGAATTGTGATCTTTGTGGGGATTTCTGTCCAGAGCCTGGCATAGCGAACGGGCACCACGGACTCCTGGGGATCCCGGTCAACATGCATGTGGAGCATGAGGCGACAAAAAGATGCGCGGAGGTCAAATGGCAGGCTCTCGTCCGACACACACCGTAGGATCAAATCCACAGAGAGCTGTGTCGAAATCTGGTTTATGGCCAGATACTGGCGATCCAAGCACATCCTTGCAAAGAGGTTTAACTGGTACCTTAAAGATATTAAACACATTACATTATTTGTCTTGTCTTGATCTGAAGCATCATAGTGTCAGTCAGTACCTACTTTTATGATGCTAATATTTTCAAATGTATGTGATACTGGAGCCAAGCTCTTTGGGTAATAGGCTAAATAATCAACAACACACATGTAAAATTGTCTCTATTCCCATTCAGTTGCAATTTCCCTTAGTTCTTCCAGCAACATGTTTCTGGTGGAGAGGGTCATTAGGCTCTCCAGTCTAGCTTTCCTAGGATTACAAATACAGGAACCCTGAAGGCCACGGATAACAACTCACACGAAGCCATCTCTCTCCACCTTCTCCTGTCCTACTCAGCTCTGGGCTGTGGTATCTACACTCTTAGTTTAGATTCACTCAGTTCCCAAACCAAATGTGACCAATCCAAATGGCATCCGTATACACTTGGATTCACCAGCTTCTGAGATCAAGATTAGCCTTTGGCTTTGTTGCTGGAGCTGTAGAAGCCAGGGAACAGGGGGCATTCTCTGCCTTTCTCAGATGCCTGTCATTTGGGCCCAACTGGGCCCAAGGGCTTCTGCCTTGGGTTTCCATGCCTTAAATTCAAAGACACCAGCTAGGTTCTTGCTCCCAGTATGCTGACCACCAGGAGCTACCATCAGAACTTCTGTTGCCATACGCCACTGCTGAACTTCCATAACTACAGGCACAGTTTCTCTTAAGCTCTAGGGGTCCACATGTTCATACGCTCTGTATGCTATAAACTACCGGCTCACTCTCTCTGAGGCCACCCCTGCAGCTGGATCAGCTTCCCCGGCCCCAGTTCCAGCTGTTTCTCAGCTCCATGACGTAGGTTCCCAACATGTCCCTTATCGACACCCATTCCAGTCAACAACAGGAAAAAACGCGTTGCTGCACAACAATTCCAACAATTCCAAACTAACTGGAAATCAGAAAATTGCAAGTGGTATACGTGGAAGACACAGATGCTCATTTCTATTTTGAGTTATTTTAAATAATACTAAATAGTTCAGCTACCCTTGTAATGACATGACTTTTTAAATTTCCTCTTCATAGACACCTGACTTCTAGAGATTTGTTGAGAATCTCTCTCAATGAACATGTGAGATTGAGAATTACGATTCTCTGTAATACTTTACCTGTAATAGGTAAGAACTTCTAAATCAGCTTTGGTGCCTTCTTTTGCTTCCTGAGCAAGGTGCCTGATAGCTTTACCATGAGGTTCCTTGTTGCTGTCAATCCAGTAGAGCCAAACTTCCTCGTCATCAATGTCATCTGAAAGGATGGAGCTCTCCATGGGGTTGTCCATTTGCATTGAAACCAGTCTTGAAATTAATAACACATACAAAATCTATTAGGGAGCTCACTAATAAATATAAAGAACTACAATGCTTACAAATAATGAACAGAAAATGATGCCTCCATTGTCTGGGCTTACTTAGTTTGAATGAGAATGTCTGCATTGCCTGGGCTCAACATAAATTTACAGATGAGTTCTTGAGTTACAGGTATAGCAGTGGTATTAGACACACACAGATCTGATAAATAATCCAAGAATCTGGCAAAAAAGAAAAATTGAACATTAAGAAAAAGCATTTTATAAAATCATAAGGAAAATAAACTTTGGGATATCACAAATGTAACTTTTAAGATATGTGGGGGTGCCAAAAAAAAAATGTATTCACATGACCTGTATTCATCTTTTGTTATTGGTATATATTGAGTAGTATAATTTTAATACAGTTTTTTTCTTTCTTAAAATGTGTATACACTTTTTGGCACCCTCTTTATTTTAATACTATTTCCATGCAACATATTTCTAATGTATTGCTTATCTACTGCATCATTTGAAACAAATCAAACTTCAAATTATTTGTATTTAATACAAATTTTATTTCAAAAAAAAAGGATATAAATTTGCTTCTATTTATTTGGTGATATTCATCTCACAGCACTATGACTTATTATGTTTAGAAAGTCATTTATCTGCCCTAAAGTGAGACAACCCCAGAATTGAATATTGAAACAAAAGCAGATGAAAGCTAATGTTACACTGAGTAAAATAGGAATACCGTACACACTTAATCAAGGTGAGTGTGGCCCTGTGAAGTCAAAGGCCCATTTATCTGCTGAGCTAATTAGTTAAGAAAACTTTATGTATCTGCTTGACTTTTCTGCATTCACTTCTCCCAGATAAGGCAGCATGGTGCAATGGAAAGAGAAATTGATGTGGAATCCGAAACCTTTGATTTACCTGCTATTCTATTCCTTACTACTGGGGATGTATTGAGCATGCAGTTCTCTCAACTTTTATTTTCTTACCACTAAAATAAAAGTTTTATTTTATTACCAGTGTATTTCATGAGACTATGCAACGATTTAAATAAGACAATGTATATGAAAACATTTTTTAAAACTATAAAGTACTATAAAAATATAAGTTATCAGCGTGGCAATCAATTACATTTAAACACATCTAGAAAGGTTTCTGGCCTCCTATAAGGTAATAACTCTTTATTATGCATAATTATTATAGCAATAAGGCCAATATAGTTTTTTCCATGGAAGGGATATGAAAGAATTTTAACTTTAAAAAAAGTTCTAAGAATAAAGCAAAAAGCCACAATCCCCCCTAGAGAAGAATACTGTATGAACCACTTCAAACCTTGGCTCACGATTTCTCCTGAGTAAACTGACAAATGTTTCTATTTCTTTTGCTGTGATATGTTTCTCTAGTAGTTTTCTATTGTTGTGCAACAAAGCTGTGATGGTATCTTCTGCCAAAATATCATAGCCAATCTGGGACTGCATGACACAGAAATTCTTAGCAATATATTCCTGCAAGAAAGAAAGGCTGTCAGAACGCACCGCCAAACAGCTGACAAATAACAGGTTCCATTAGGGTCAGCAACATTGACTAGTTTACTCATAGCAGGAAACTCACTAAAAACTATTGTCAAAAAAAGAGCAAGTCAATAATTCTTCAATAAATAGGACTTTTTGAGGGAGGAAATGAAAATATTAACCTAAACCCAATTTAAATTATAATAAAAAAATTATATAGCTAGAATTTTTTTTTTTTAAGATTTTTATTGGGGAATTGGGGGATGGGAACAGTGCTGGGGAATTGGGGGAAGGGGAACAGACAAGTTGCTGTCCTTTTGTTCTTCAGTCTAGTTGTGGAGGGCGTTGCTTCACTGGCCCAAGTTGGCACCATCATTGCGCTCTTCCCGGGTGAGGCAGATCAGTCACCGGCTTCTGGATGGCCGCTCACTGCAGCTGCTGGCCACTCACGCTGGCTGCTGGCTACACACGGTAGCCCATGGCAACCCACTGCAGCAGGGGCTGCAGCCTATGCCATCGCCAGCGACTCATGGCAGACCAGCTCCAAGTTGAGCTGTTGTTCAGCATCTTAGCTGTGGAGGGCAGTGTCACTGGCCCTCGTATGTGGTCCTCATATCCGAACCAGGGCCCTCTGGCATCCCAAGCCAGTTCTTAACCATTGCGCCACTCGGCCGTCCCTAAAATTTTTTTTTTTAATGTGGGTGCTGGCACTCTTGAAGTGTAAGTGGGAAAAACAAAAATAAACCTAGTTAAAGTAACAATTTTTATGTCATTAAAACAAAGGATTTCACCACCCTAACAGAGCCCCTTCTTCTAACTCATTAAAAGTCATAACTGATGATTTTAGCATAATTATAGAAAGACGATAACTGTGATATTTTGTTTATGAGGCATGGAATCTATACTGTTACATGAAGAGCCCAGATAAACGTAGGTGATTTCTTTTTTGTACGCTATACCACACTGGTCTGTTCAATCTTCTCTTCAAAATAGTGATACAATTTCATATCACTTTTTACCTTTAAAAAGCTATCAAACAAGATAATAAGATTAAACACTTTATTGATCAAATCCATTTATCCAATAAAGATCCCTTGAAAACCTGCAGCATCCCAGACACTGAGAGAATGGGCATGTGGAAGTAAACAAGATAAATAAGTTTTCATGAAGCTTCCATCTAGTGAGAAAAAAGGCAGTAAATGAACTCATAAATATGATCATGTTCCATGTTGATAAGTGAAACAAAACAAACAGAGGGACGGAGAAAGGCGGCGGAAGAAGTGGTATCTGAGTTAGGGTGCCCATGATTAAAATGATGCAACGATGGAAATGATGAAAAGGAGGCAGCACAGGGAGAGGCGCCATCTAGGCAGCAGGAGGTACAAAGGCTCTGTGGTCGTGGAACCAAGTGTTTTGTGACCTGTAAACAAAAAGCAGCCACTGCAACCAGAGTCTAGTAAGTGAGGAAACAGCAAGAGCTGCGGTTGGAGAGATGGATCCTTGGGAGCCGTGGTAAAGGACAAGGTGATTTTAAACAGCAAGAGAAAGCCATTGGGGAGTTTCAGCCATGCATTATTTAAGGCGCTCCTCATTCTTCCCTCTAACTCTTCCATATTCCAGCCACCATTACTCATTTCCCACAGTCCGTGTACAAGCAAAACATCTCACACAACCATAAAACTGTCAAACCTGACCCCCTCCACAATCAAAAAGTTTTCACTGCAGTTTCTTGGAGATTCTCCTTGGAGATGTATCTCTGTTATGAAGTTGGGAAAATTTATCTATTAGAAAGCGGCTTTGCCTTTTTTTTTTTTAACTGGAATTTACCTATTCCTTGAAAATGATATTTGGTTGCACAAATCTAATTATATTCTAGGCAGCAATTTTGTTGCCTTTAAAAATGATGGCTTTAAGTTAGATAACGAGTTAAGTAAGGTAATTCTTTGGTTAGTGCATCATTTTAAAGATATGTATTGATTTACACGCTTTTATGACTATTGTAATCATGCTGTAGTATAAGAAAAACCTACAGGATGTTTGATAAATAGATCAAGATGTTGACAAAAAATCAAAAGAAATTAGAAATTTTACCAAATTCTATAAATAATAATAAACAGAGACTCAATATGAAAGGCTTGGGTTAGTGCTAAACCACAAAAGAATTCCCTATTAGGATGCTATAAAATATAGGTGCAGATATAGGAAAACAAGGTAATTATGCAAGAGTAGAAAGCAGTTCTGCTTACATTTTAAAATCACATTCTAAAAACATCAGAAAGCTGCTTAATGCTTAACACAAAGCATTCTTAATTCAACAGAAATGAGGAAACTATTTTTCAACCATCACTGAGATTCAACTGGAGCATGCACAAGAACATGAGGCAAAATAAAACTTAACCCTCAGTGACCGCTGGGGATTCTGTTTTCTTCTGTCAGCTCAGTGATCTATGTCTTAGGGAGACATCCCAAAAGAGAGAAAGAGTTGGCTACCCACAGTCATATGCTCTAAAGAAACTGGAAAGCAGCTTCCCCCAAAGTGAATAAACATTTACCTGGAGAAGTGATGTGCCTAAGTAGAGTGAACTAGGAGAGGAAAAATTGAGAGAGAGAGAGAGAGAGAGAGAGAGAGATTGATGCTATTTGTCAAAAGGCTAAGTGTTTTCAGAGGAGAAACTGCACATACCTCAGCACAGTAGGCTCATGAGTCCCCAGCTAAGACTGAGAGGAATGAGAAAGAACTTTGTGTGCTACACCTTGACAGACAGAAAAAGGACACCAGTTAAGATGTGCTGCCCAGGCTGGCAGAACAACCAAACCCAAGGTGACTGACCCCGAAGCACAGGGCAGTGCTGTAGAAAGGGGGATCCCAGGGTCCTTCCAAAGGCTGAGCACAAAGATGGCGCACACTGTGGGCCCAGGGACTGAGAAAGCCAGGCCAATCCGTACATCTGTTGGTTTTTTTCCCTTAACTCAAGCTCTCTAATAACAGCATTGCTTACATGTTTGAGTGGTGGCCTGTCTAGCTAAGCATATCTTTGCAGACCCAAGAAGAGAAACAAGGCCAAGTGGAGAACACTGAACAACCTCTACCCCCCACCTCCGTGCCAGACCTCCATGTAATGACATAGGCCCTCGTTTGGGGGCTTCTAGGACACTGGTTCTGAGTGCTTGAAGGTCTATATTTAACATCCGGGAACTTAATTTTTCTTCCAATAAAATAAGAACAACTCTACCTAGCTTACCCTGACACCTTAAAGGAATACAGTGAAGCTGGGAAAAATAATTCCAATGACAGCATTTTCACCTGTGAAGAAGGATGTTTATAACTAGGATTACATGAAAAAGTATTTAAGGATTCGTTTATATTGTCCCCTTCCTCTCTCTTGCTCCTTGCCATATTATTTATCTTCTGATTAATCTGTTTTACGTATTCTTTTTTAGACCTTTTTCTTAATCTTTAAACAGAATTTTCAAAGCCAATGTATTTTTTAACACATTTTTCTTAAAGCAAATTTTTTCTTCTTGCCAAAACACTTTCAAACTACTAAGAGGAAATACTGTGATGATTAAGCGCCTGGGTTTGAACACTGGCTCCAGTCTGAAAACTGTGTAATCTTTGGCAACTTTTTTGAACTCTCTGTGCCTCAGTTCCTCATCTTAACTCAGTATTAACTGAGTTAAATTGTAAAAGGGCTTAGAGCTAAGCCTGGTACAAAGCATGCATTCAGTAAACACTATGAACTATTCCCAAATAACCTCCACCCTCCAGGCTGCCATCCTGGGCCCTACATTGCTTAGCCTAACCTGCCTTACGAGTCCTCTTTTATACCATCCTTCCTCATGGACCGAACTCATCAGCAAAATGTACTGATTATGCACACATCTCTCAGCCTGGCTAAGAGAAACATGGCACACTAGTTTAACATTAAACCAAGATGTATATTATTGAACACAGTGCAAAACATCACATTTTTTAAGGTAAAAATGAGACTTAAAAGAAACTACACTTGCAGTTGGCAACTTTCAGCTATGTCCCTAGATACGCCTGGCAGTTAGGCATGTCTTTGGATAAAAATGCCCTTTATAGCATCTATCATTCTCTCTTCATAGATCCCTCTTTGCTAAAATGCCTATTCCTGTACAATTTATGAAAATTATTCTCATCCTATCCAAATGCGTCCTCCTCCAAGCACCCTTCCTGGGTTCCCCCAGCCACAACTAAGCTCTCCCTCTTTCGAATTCCTATAATGCTCTCTTTCATCTCTTATGTCCCCCTTATGGTTCAGATGCATATGTCATATCTTTTCCACAAGACAATGAACTCTTTGGCTTTTACATTACAATGCAGTGCCTCACGTGTTCCTGGAAATGCCAAGAAATGTCTCATTTCTCTTTATATATCCAGCACGCCTCTCGACCAGCAGGAGTGAATACCATGTACAGAGAAGGACTCAGATATACTCCCCCAAGGATTCTAATTTTGCATGGAGGGATAAATTCGTGTGTCAAAAGTACTTACAGGTCAGTTTTGTGTGTTACCAATATAAAGTATTTCACTGGAGAGTGGAATTTCCCATTCCTATTTTATATGTTCTAGAACAGTAACCAAAGAACCTTGCCCAAACTCTAAATGTTAAACAGAGGTAATAACAAGCACCACCCTCCCACCTGGTTTTTCCGGTAGTCCTGCTGCGAATGTCTCAGCACGCGGTAGCATAACCTCAGCATGTACTTGTAGGGAGCATATCTCTGGTCCCCCAGATCTTCAAGTCTCAGCATTGGGCCTTCTCCTGTTTTCTCCTTAAAGGGTGCTTTAAGAATTCCAAATACCTATCAGGAAAAAAAAACAAAAACAACATCTATTCTCATGAACGGAGGTACATGTTTTGCAATCTGTTTTAATTTTTTTTAAATAAGCACATCGATTCAAAAACACTTTGACAAAATTAATATAAACAAAAAACGGATTTTAGGATACTGATATGAAGGAACAGAAAAATATTTCTAAAAGAAGTCCCTAAATTGAATGACAAAAACATTGTTTAAATAAAATCTTAATTTTATTTAGAAATTATATTTTATTAAAATAAGAAACATAAAAATGTTGGGTTGCACCATGTTACATGAACATATTCAGATGAACTACAATATAGTTTGATTTCTATAGGCTTTATTATTGTCTCTATAACTTTCTAAAATCAAAATAATATGAAGAAACATTTGTTTTCATCTGAACCTGACATCAGAAAGTCGCCTCCAAATATTGCTCTTACACCTCGTTATAAAGCAGTTAATTAATTGTTCTTGATACATAAAGATGTCGCCAAACCAATGAATGCATCAGCATTTAAATGTAACTCATAAGGACCCACATGGGCAACTGGTGATACCCAGTGACCCACACTCTTCTATTAAGAAGGTGGGTGGTTGGGATGTATTTCAAAAGCACTGAGGAACATAACTCTTTTAAGCAGGAGGTGAGATCACCTGGAGATGAGCTGGTAGAATGAGTAAATTGTTTATGAAAGCATACCTAGGAGACAGCATGAGCATTACTACAAGAAAGCAAAGTAGAAAGGAATTCTCCTTTGTAGTTCATTAACTATAATATGAATAAAAGTTTCTTCAATAATTCTATATCCACTAAGCCTTGAATTTTATATTTATAATACTGAAATAAAAGTTTCTAAAATAAACATGGTCAAAATAATATTAATTAATCATTCAAGGTCCTAAAAGTCCTTGAAATCAGATGCTTTATACAAAAGGAATGCTAATGTCAGAAAGGACTCTGTCTCATTAGATTAGCAACCTTTATTTTCCTCAAGAAAAATGTTGATTTTATATTTTCAAACAATCAGCTATAGAATATTCATTGACAATATGTCTATAGTTTTGCTTTCCCAATTTTACAAAAATATGTATATTAACAACATAATTTTTATTTAAGTATCTTCCTTGAGTCCTCACTTAAAGAATGCAGAAGCCCATTACTTCACATAACAATTAACAGAACAAAAAGAACGCATAAAAGCAGTCATGTTCAAATATGCTTATTATTAGTAAATGAATTAATTTACTGGTGTGTCCTAAACAATTTCAGAAACACATAGTTTAGGAGCAGCTATAGACTTTCAGGGAGAGAGAAAAAGAAAACTAGAATATTGTACAAAGTACTTGTAAGCTGATAAATAGACTGCCCTACTTTCCTAGGGGAGAAAGAGAAGGAAGTAGGAAGCAGTTAAAGATGGCAGTTTCCAAATTCTCCTGTAAAATACCTAGAAAATTATTCCAGCACATTTTCTGGAGATAGTCTGACCCTGAAAGGCTTTTTAGAGGTCTGTGATAGGTTGTCTCCATGACAGTCCTTAATGATCCTGTCCTCCTGGAATTCACACCCTTATGTAATCCTGTCTCCTTGACTATGGGCTGGATTTATCTACTCACTAATCACAGAACATAGTTGAACTGCTGAAATGTTACTTCTAAGATTAGGGGGCAGACTGTGGCTTCCACCTGGGCGCCCTCTCCTGGACCCCTCACTTCTAAAGAAAGCAAGCTGCTGACTCTTGAGGCAGCCCTGAGGTGAGGCCCATGGAAGGGAGCTGGGAAGTGAATCTTCTCCCACTGATGCCTTGAGATGACTGCAGCCCCAGCCAACACCTTGACTGCAGCCTTGAGAAAGACCCTAAGTAAGAACTGTCTACCTAAATCACTTTTTGATTCCTAATCCACAAAAACTATAAGTATCTGCTGTTTTCAGCCACTAAGTTTTGGGGTAATTTGTTATACAGCAATAGATAACTAATACAAGGGCTTTCCTGATACTATAATTCAAAAAAATAAAATATGCAAATTTAGTACATGAAAACATTCACCTGTGCCAATATGTTTTGTTCCCTCATTAATTTTTGACGTTCTCGGTTTGGCTTAGTGATAACCACATCCAGAACTTCTTGTCCATTATTAAGTACATCAGCGACAAAGAAGATGAGGTCTTCCAATAATTTGGTTACAAACCTATCATAAAACGAAAAGGAAATTTTACTCTATGGTGTTAATTTTGGGGACATTTTCAATAAACACTAAGAAATGAAACACCACAAAACTGAAAGTATTTGATCATAAAAATTCTTTAAACAAAATGCTTAATGCAGTTAAGGTTACCTAAATCCTTAAAAGAACATTCCTTCTCCAATTCCTCTACTTCCCACTCCCACCTCTACCTCTATGCAAGTATTTGTAAAGAATATTATGAAATAAAGTCAGGTGAGCCCCCAAAACAAATCAGTCAAGAGAAGAATACCACTGGATGATTTTCCATGACTGACCAGCAATAAAGAGAATTTCTGCCTAAGGGAAAACAGCTATGCTTCTAAATCCCTACATTTAAATCACTTTTTTTTTTTGCTACTGAATCCAACTACATTTTGTAATCCTCACCAAGTTTCAGTTACTCCAATATATAGAACGGGAGAAACTAAAATGGTCTGCTAATAGAGACAGAGTAAGCATCACACTAACGAATCAGAAGGCCAATTCATTATCAACAAAAAGCAAGTAACAGAACAATTTCAAGACAACTTTTAAATAAGTGTGCTTTCAATCCTCAAATAAGATAAGGAAAGCAATTATTTACAAAAAAAAAGACAACAAATATTAAAAAGTGCAGGTATGAATGAAGAATAGATCAAATTCTTCAAATCTGAGTAATAAAATTATCATTTAAATAAAAATTTAATTCATGAAGGTAAACCATTCCACACAAATTGTGAGAAAAATTAGTGATTTACAAGACAGTACCAAAAAAAGTAGACAGAAAGATTTTAAAAGGCAGATTATAAAAAGAAAGTTAAGAGACAGGTGGATGAATTAAGTCTCTAACATGCATTGAAAAGAGGTTCCAAAAGAGAGACAAGAGGGAAAGATACAGAAGAATATTTGAAGGAAAATGGCTGAAAATTTTCCAGAATTGATGAAAGACATAAGTATTCAGATTAAAAGCATACCCTCAGTGTCAAGTGAGACAAACAAAAATAAAACATTTACAACACAGAAAAAATCTACAAAATTACTGGAAAGGAAGAAAAAGAACAATACCAATAAAGAGTAATGATTCCATTGATAGCAGATTTCTTAATGGCAACCAGAGACAACAGAAAATAATTAAATTATAACTTTAAAATACTAAAGGAAAATAATTGTCAATTTAACATTCCTTACATAAAGTATAACTTAAGAGTGGAAGTAAAATAAAGACATTTTCATATATGTAAAACTAATAAGATTTATAACCTCATTGAATAAAGAATAAATTTCAGCAAGAAGAAAAGTGAACACAGAAAGAAGTGAGATGCAAGAAATGAAAGGAAGCAGAGGAAGAGATAAAATACACGTGGGTGCCAAAAAAATGTATACACATAACTTGTATTGATATTTTGTTATCGGCATATACTGAGTATTTTTATACAATTTTAATATAGTTTTTTCCTTGCTTAAAACGTGTATACATTTTTTTGGCACCTCTGTATTAAGAAATACAATTGAGGGGGGCGGCCGGTTAATTCAGTTGGTTAGAGCACAGTGCTCACATGAAAAAAAAAAACCTACTAAAAAAGAAATATAATTGATTACTGAGAAATAATGTATAGAAACTAAACTTTTCAGTAAAAAAGGTGATATGTCAACATTTATATGACACATTTATATCCTTTTGTATGCATCAAATATGATAAAATAAAATTTTTAAATGAAAAGAAAAAACAGAAAATTATGGTTCAGACAACTATTCCAAGAAAGGTGGAAGACAGAATATCAGTGCATTAAAGCATTCTGAGGTACTTTTCTTCCATGAGAGGAAGAAAGAAATAGTTAACATCTTCAAATTTTATAAGAAAGAATATATAATTAAAATGTATGACTATATTGGTTAAAATGTTATGCTCTATGAGGATAAGGGTAATTGTTAAAGAACAGAAATATGATCTATAGTTTCTAAACCAGTAGAGGAAACAGGAAAATGGGGAGAAAATATAAACATCAATCTAATAAAAAGCAATAAAGAAGTTGAGGGAAAAGAAAAAAGCTACACTAAAGAAAGGGGGGGAAAAAAAGATACCATTAGATATCAAAATGAATCTTACACATTATTTATCAAATACAAAATAATCAAAATTAAAAATTAAAATAGATTATCATATTAGATTTTAAAAACCCAGCTCTCTGCTGCTCAAAAGAGACATTACTGAAACAAAATGACCAGGAAATCTGAAATAAATGGATATTGAAAAATAGGTACCTAGTCAAATACTAAACAACAGATAGCTAGTGTAGAGATAGTAATATCAGGCAAATAAAACTTAAGGTTGCTACAGGAAGATATTAACTTTGAATCAGGACAGTGACCTTTTGATCCCATGCTGGATGACCCCTATTCTAGATCCTAAGCTTCTGTCCCCATGAATCAGAACCAACCCTGAAGCCCATAGATTGCGAAAAGACATAGCCATAGTCTGCTGTTCATCCTGCATTACCACCGCACGCACACATGCTACCTGGCCCAGTGCCTGGCATACACCAGGAGTTCGGTAAGGCTGGAAATAAGCGGAGATTGAACCATAAATGTTGCAGAGGAACCCCACATCTTTTTCTGTACCCTCAGAGGTCAAACATGATACAGAAATTCCAGTTTATGATTGCATATGTTACTTCCTCCAGCTCTGAATAGCAGTTAACCCCTCTCCAATCTCTCTTTTCCCACCCCCCAATATGTTCCCAGTACTCTCTATTTGGATGGTGCAGCTACACAGAATAAGACCAGAAAATTCCACTGAGAAATATCTGAGGTTGAGGATCTCAGAGCAAAACACAGGAGCTGTGCCCCCAGAGTCCCTTCCTGGGGTGCGTAAAGGGGGAGTGATGTGAGACAGGGTTCGAGCAACACAGACACATTGAGAAAGGTCTGTAATATTCTAACACCTTCCCTTTGACCTTGTATCATTCTTCCTGAAGTAAAAGAATACCTAATAATAATTTCATTCTCCAGAGGGGGGAAAAAAGTCAAGAGTTGTGAGGTATTTTCAGAAAGAATTTCATATTGAATTCTAAAACCCAGAAAATAATACAAGTGTATTATTCAGCAATGTCATAAGCTCTATTGTACTGACAGGCAGCTTTGAATGAATTTTGATGGAAGGTGGCTTTTTCTGAAATTACTAAATTAAGATCAATAATGGCAACTTCATATTTCTCAGGCAAGACCTTCTTTTTGCGATGGTGTTTTTCACTCCAAAACAGTGGTGAAGGAAGCAGGGAAAACAAAAATGCACAGTCCCTGGTCAGTGCTGGTCCACCACCCTCCTTAGAATCATCTGGAGAGGTTAAGATTCTCTCCAGCAGTAACTGAAGAAGAATGCCTCGTGCAGGGTTACAGCCAGCCATGGTGGGGGGCTTGTAATCTTAATCCTTTACTTGTTTGTTTTTTCAAGGAGCACCCACCGTAATGCTTAGCAAAGGAGACTTTTTCAGTGAAGCTGAGTAAATTTCTCTGCATATGTGAGAGTGATAGACAAAGAAACCGATTCATCAAAAGGAAGCATTAATAGCTAAATAACAGGCAAATAAAAAGTGCTATGCACATCAGATTCCATTACTTGTCGTAATTTAGCTCTGATATTTAATTATCTGTAGAAGAGTGGAACAGTTGTGTCAGCTCCTGGCCTTTATTTATTTTCCCCAACACGGGTGGAGGTATGATTGAATAGACAATAGCTGTTTTCAAATGCAAGTTTGTTGGGGGAAAAACAG
>NW_017731974.1:12987-15943 GCF_001890085.2 Hipposideros armiger | reverse complement strand
AAATAACTGCAATATTCTTCAAGGATTAACAACATCTTAGTACAGTTTAAAAAATACAAAATGGGTGTAGATAATCCAAACACAGAAATTCCCACCTACATCATCTGCTAGGAAAGGCGGGAGGGACACAGACGGTCCATGCCTACTTCCTGCCTTGTCCCCAAAGCCCAAAGGACCGACTAGAAACAGGCCCCTTTCACATTTGCCCTTTGCTTCCGTTTCAACCAAGGAGAGAAAATGAACTCCTGGAATGTCTCCCCTTTCTAACAGGCTCCTCCCACTCTTTTGGTATCTGTGCTGCTGCACCCTCCTTAATGACAGCCTGGCTGCAGCCAAGCTACCTAAGCAACTGGCAGACATGAGAACTTGATGAAATGAATGGCAATAATCTCTAATATTGGTGAAGACGGGTTGTCAGGAACATGTAAGTCACCCCTTAATCCTATTCACACAACATTTGGCTGAAAACGAAACCATTTTCAGATACATTTACCTTCAGCATAACCGGCCTCTCTTCCTCTGTGTCTATGGGGATGCTAGTGCTGGTTACCCAAGTGTTGGTACATAAATGTCTTAACCGAACATACGAGTTCCTAAAAGCAAAATAATATTAAAAATTCATAAAAAATTAGCATACTTACATATTAACATACTTAAAAGTTTCAGATATGATATGAATATAAATATATTTTAGACTAGTAATTGACTCAAGTATAGATCAGTCTGGTTGAAGGAAAATTTCTGAACTACAGACTATTTCAAAGTATGCAGTACTATTAGCTATACCAGTGGTTCTCAAAGTGTGGTCCCTGGACCAGCAGCAGCAGCAGCATCTGGGAACTTATCAGAAATGCAAATTCTGAAGCTGTATCCCCATCCAGTAATTCAGAAATTCAGGTGGGGCCCAACAATGAATATTTTCACAGGCTCACCACGCAATTCTGATACATGCTAAGTGAGAAGCACTGACCCAGTAACTAAATCGGTTAAAACTGCTGTTTGATAGTAGTTCTTCTTGTAGTTTAATCATCTGCATGTAAAATTATACACAGTTGATCCCATTATTCATGGATTCCGCACTTGTGAATTTATCTACTCACTAAAATTTGGAACCCACAAGTGAATACTCAGGGTGCTTTCGCGGCCATCTTTGGACATGTGCAGAGTGGCAAAAAATTTGAGACCTCCCCCCTCCCACCTCCACACACATGCCCAATCAGGCTGAACAACGCAATGCTTTGCCTTCTTTTTTCTTCTCTCAGACTATAAACAAGTGTCCTTTTTGTGATCTATTGAGTGTCATGTTTTTCACATTTCTGTGGTTTTTGTTGGTGAGTTTGCTATTTAAAGATGAGGGTAAAAGGGATCAAATATATGGTGATGGAAGGAGAACTGACTCTGGGTGGTGAATACACAATGTGATACATAAATGATGTATTACATAACTGTACACCTGAAACCTAACTTTACTAACAATTGTCACCCCAATAAACTTTAATTACAAATAAATAAATAAAAGAGTCCCCAAGCATAGTGCTGAAGTGCTGTCTATTACTCTTAAGAGCATGGCTGTGATGTGCCTTATGGAGAAAATACTCGTGTTAGATAAGCTTCCTTCAGACATGACTTGTAGTGCTGATGAACATGAAATCAATATTATATTGACTTCAACAATATATATTAAACAAGGCATCTTTAGACAGAAATATACATAACAGAAGTTTATGCATTGATCCATTGCCACAAATATTGTGACTAGAGGGTCACAAGAACCTATAACCCTGCATCTCCCTAGGAACAATGGCTCAGCAGTTGATAATGCAGGCTACTAGAAATAATAAGAATCAACTGTACATGGACTGTGGCAGTGCGTGAGAAAGAACAGCTACACCTTCATCCAATTCAAATATTATAATTTTCAGTGAATCTTTTATTATCATTTCTTTAACAAATGTGGGTTGTTTGTTAGAAGGAAAGCATTGTGGTAAGTTCTCTGCCTTCATGTGGATGAGAATTCAGTAGGAAAGGTGGGATATAAATAAGTCATACAACATGAGGCGGAAAGCATTATGTCCAATAAAAGAAAATCAAATAGAACACCAAGGGCCTCAGGGAAAGAGCTTCATTCAACATCATGGTTCTGCCCACTCGTAAAAGTAGACAACATAGAAACTGAGTTTCAAAAACCTAAAATTGCAAAGATCCAATCCTTGCCCAAATAATCAGAAATCCTGAAATACCTCTGTTTTACCACTTATCATTGTCTGCATTAAATTACACAGGAGATGTTAATTTGGATTCAGTTGTCTTCCCTATGATATTGATAGCATCTGGGAAGTGGGGCCACAGCTTATTTAGTCCTGTGGCCAATTGTCCTACTTTTACTCATATACTTGTTCAATATATGCTTACTGAGTCAACCTAGGTTGCTGGGTTCCAAACTAAAGAGATTACACTTGAATAAGAATTTTGGAAATCCATAGCTCTTTTGGACCTATGTCACATAAATATGTTGCTATTAAGATCTTGATATAATCTGAATGTCTAAAACATGAAGTCATTGTAGCATAATGGTTAAGAGTATAGGGTTTGAGTTCACACACTCCAGGATCAAATACCTAGATGATGATTTTAAAAAGTAAAGCCTGCATCCCACCCCCAAGACTCTGATTTCACTGGTCTTGGTGCAACCAGAGCACAGACACGTCTCTGTCTATCCAGGTAATTACAATTTAGTCAACTTGAAAAGCACTGCTCTACCTAAGTCTCTAGCTCCTGATTTGTAAGAGTTGCTGCCAGGATTTTACATACACACATATAGAATTTGACAAGGCTTAACACTTAGAAAATGCTCGAGTTATACTATAACAGTAGCTATTATTAAATGTTAACATTAGCTTTCATACAATTAATGACAAATAACTATATGTTAATATGAAATTCTGTTCTATATGGA
>NW_017731974.1:9636-10540 GCF_001890085.2 Hipposideros armiger | reverse complement strand
GACCAAAATGTGACCCAACAAATGTAGTGTATGCTTGGTAATTAAGTACATGACTATAATTACTTATACATACTTATTTTTAAAAAAAAGAAATTTTAAAGTGAGAGAGAGATCGAGGGTCATTATACCATCACAGGAAGTTGAATGAAAGTGGGGGAGCAAAGGGATGCTCAAAAGGAAAGTGAAAGTGGTCCATATCCAACAACAAGCATTTACTTAAGTGCTGCTATGACAATGAAACATTACACCTGGTCATTCTAAAATATTCCCTTCAAGTTCCATGCCAAGGTTGTGAATATCATCTTCCCTGCATCAGAAACCCCTGCAGTTTCATTCTGGTGTCTCCTGTAAATGCTGCACAAATCGGTAGCACCTCTGAACTGTGACTAGGCAGAGGAACTGCCAGGGTTCCTCAACAGGAGCAGGACCCCACAGAGCCCAGCAGCACCTGCTAGCTCTTGTCAGCTTTGACTTAATATGTCTTCTGTAGTGACCAAAATGAAGTAGGTCTGGCAAACTCTCTCCACGTGGTGTGGTTCCCATAACAACTGTTTCTAATCAGTAAATATGAACTATGTTTACGGATCAGAAAAAGTCATACTTCACCTACCATACATTATAAAGGAGTGTAGGGATACAGGAGAGAAGGAAATGCAGAAGTAGTAAGAAAATCATACTTCTGAATTTACACAAAGCTTTCCACACTTCCAAAATCATTCCCTTGGTCATTCTCCACTAATCTTACAACAAAAATTTGAGAGAGACAAAGATGAGTTACAGTATCATTTCCTTTAAACAAAGAGATGAGTGCAGTACATATAGGAGAGGGGGTCTGAGGGAAGGGAGGGCCAAGGGGGATGGAGAAAGAGAACCAGAGGAGAAAGAGAGAAGGGAAAGGAGGGAA
>NW_017731974.1:7758-8560 GCF_001890085.2 Hipposideros armiger | reverse complement strand
AATAACCATGCAACACTCTGGGAAGCTCAAGGAACAGTCTTCCTCAGCAATGTTAGCACAGAAACCTTTTACCCTCCCTGAAAGTAAGCTACACAACAACGTCTGCCTTTTGTTTAGGTACCTTCAGCCTAACCATTGCCATCTGCCCAAGTCCAAGGACAATAATGCTCTTTCAAGGACAATTTAAAACCATCCCACTAGCCCTCATAACATGGGCAAGACTCCTCTATGCATCTAGAGAATGAAGGTAGATAATTGTAGGCAAAAGAGCTTAATTAAAATAATCAAATTCAAGCAAAAGAATATAAGACATTCTCTTACTTAAGTTCTGGCTACCTCATTATCAATCCTCCCCCTCCCTCTCGCTTGCTTAGGTCCAACTAGTCTCCAGGCTGGTCCTTAAGCACACCTAGTAAATTCAAGATTTTTCCATGTCATGTTCCTGCTGCTTGACACATTTCTAATAGAAAGGACTTGATCTCTCAAATCATTCAGATCTTTTCTCAAATATCCCAAATCAGAGGGGCCATTTCTGAACACTCATACCTAATAGAACTCTCTCCATACTCTGCAATTTTTTTTCAAAGTATTTTCATTACCTGACCTTATATTTTGTTTGTCTATTGCCTCTATCCCCCATTTGAATTTAAGTATATAATCAGTTTATTCACTGTTTTCTTCCTAATGCTAAGGGCAATGCCTGTTCCATAAAGATTTGTGACTGAATAACTAAATAAATAAACAAAAGAATGAAAGAAAGAAATAGAGAGGAAGGGAGGAAGGAAAGAAGGAAAGAAGGAAG
>NW_017731974.1:3798-5218 GCF_001890085.2 Hipposideros armiger | reverse complement strand
GCAAAAACACCCTCACATCCTAAGAGAAGAAAATCGAAATGTCTTTAAATAACCCAATAAGAGTAGTCTAGCCAGACAAATGAGTTGGGGGAGATGGCTGCCTAGGTAATACAACAGCTGAGGAACATGGAATCTCAAGTTCGGGAACAGTCTTTAGAGATCATCTGTGAGCTAAAAAGACTTCTTCCCCAAATAACTCACTGGCAGCAGCTCGTGAAGTGAAAGTCTATTACTTGGAATTCATTCCTTTGGGTCTTGAAATCATTTTGGTTTTTGATCATTCCTTATTGAAATTTAGATAGCCTTTGTACAGCTTTGTTTACCTCCTGCATTTCAACTCTCACAATGGGTTGGGAGAAAGGTCCTAAGGAAAAGAGAAATAGTTGGGATGGAAAGGAGAAGGAAAGGAAAATGAGTGTGGTCATCCAAAAGAAAAATAGGAGTGTGCGACAAAAAGACAACATCAAAGGCACCATCCATAAAAGAAATAATTGATAAGCTGTTTCTCATGAAAATTCAGTTTCTTCTGCTCTGTGAAAGACACTGTCAAGAGAATGACAGACAAGGTACAGACTAGAAGGAAATACTTGCAAAAGACACAGCTGATAAAGGATCGTTGTCCAAACATGCAAAAAAAAACTCCCAAAATTCAACAACAAGGAAACCAATAATCCAATTAAAAATGGGCAAAAGACCTGAACAGACACCTCACCAAAGAAGCTATACAGATGGAAAATAAACATATGAAAATATGCTCAACAACATATGCCATTAGGGAGTTACAAATTCCATAAAGAGACACTACTTACAACAAACAATGAGATACCATACACATCTATTAGAATGGCCAAATTCCACACTAATAAGACTAAATGCTGGTGAGGATGTGGAGCAATGGGAACACTCATTCATTGCTGGTGGGAATGTAAACATGGTACAGCCTCTTTGGAAGACAGTTTGGTGGTTCTGCACAAAATGAAACATACTCTGGACCGTATGATCTAACAATCATGTTCCTTGGTATTTACCCAAATGAGTTCAAAAGTTATGTCCACATAAAAACTTGCACACAGATATCTACAGCAGCTTTATTTATTTATAATTGCTAAAACTTGGAAGTAATAAAGATGTCTTTCAGCGGGTAGATGGGTAAACTGTGCGACATCCAGACAACGGGATATTACTCATTACTGAAAAGAAATGTACTATCGTGCCACGAAAAGGCATGACAGAACCTTAAATGCACAGGGCTAAGTAAAAGAAGCCAATCTGAAAGGCTACCTACTACTGTATGATTCCTAACTGCATGACATCCTGGAAAAGGCAAAACTATGGAGACAGTGAAAAGATCAATAGCTGCCATTGATTAGGATGAATGGAAGAATAAAAGGCAGAGCACAGAGGAATTGTAGGGCAGTGA
>NW_017731974.1:0-1418 GCF_001890085.2 Hipposideros armiger | reverse complement strand
GCCATGCATTAACCTTTGAAACTTCAAAAATGGAAGGCAACATTTTGATAAAGGTTTCTAAATTACAGGAAAAATATTAACTGGATACTAAACAGACAACATAGGGAAAATTAGGGAAGAAAATAATTAGCATGGTCACAGTGAACTCAGTGTTACTGGAACCCAGGTCTGAGGTAAGAGAGCATTGTGTTTTGGGAAATTGATTTCATTTTTTCATGGGCTCAACTCTAACTGCTCCTTTGTTTTCTCATCTAGACAGAAACATAATTATTGCTAGGTGGCAAATGGTCTATAAAATGAGAAGCCATATTGTTAGCTTTATTGTTCCATATCCTCAGGTTTATTAACTCTCAAACGAGGGATTTTGGAGGGAAAAAAAATTAAATCAAATGTCTCCAGCTGGATGTGTCTTTGAGATGACAGATGACATCTAGTCACAAACTTCTACAGCAAAGGCAGACCCACCTGTGTTATAGGCAATTAAAGTATTGCTAACACAGGAGAGCATTCTTTCTCACCTTTAATGGTAAATAAAGAAATTGTATTTCAGAATACAAAGGGAAAAAAAATCTATCGAGTCTAACTAAAAGCTTAATTAACACAAATAGTGAACTTCATTATTTATTACTTATTTATATTCTTTACTCTGCTCCATAAACCTTCATACTCTATATTCTCCCACTCTGCTCTGCCCAGAATCAACTGTAGCATCACCAAATTGTATATAGGTGGAAGGAGATGAGCTCAGAAATTTAATACAATTGCACAGTTTGAAGCTTTGATATGATATCCTTTGAGCAGAAACAACTTGCGTTTTTAGCCTACCAACATTTTTTATTCAGAGTTTCCATTTGTCCGATCACTTTTTAACCTCATGGCAGGCAGGTGAGGCATGTAGGACAAACATTCTCATCCTACAATACAGGTGAGGAAACTGAGAGTCAAGAAAGCTATGTGACTTGCCCAAGGCAACACAAGTTAATGGTGGTGCTAGAAGTAGAACTCTCTTGGCCTTATACCATGCTGAGGACACAGAATATCATAAAAATAAACTTTGAGAAAAAGGAAATCTAGCCTTGTATTATCATACAGGCCTTGGTGTTGCTAGGAGCTGGCCTGGCATTCACAGCTAAGGCACAGCTGAACATGGACCATGGCTCTTGTTGAACATGAACAAACTTCACAAAACATCAACATCAGACAAGGCCATTCTGTGACTAGGATGGAACAAGACAAAACACCACACTCCATAATCATGTCTGAATACTGACAAGATATGAACATTGTCTGAGCTACAAAAGTGACTAAATATCCCTCTCCCCTAGCTCATATGAATGACTGCTGCTTCTTTGGCAATTACAACTTTAGCCTGGCTCTAGTCTGCCCTCTCTATAAATAAAATTTATTAAAACATCTCC
>NW_017737248.1:0-1217 GCF_001890085.2 Hipposideros armiger | reverse complement strand
TCAGGTCTCAGCCACTGCCCAGCAAGCTCCTGGAGATGTCTGAGGACATCCCTGGGCCCAGCTGCATCGTCATAGCGGAACTCTCTGAACCTCTGCCTGAAAGCTGCACGGTTGGGAGGATTCCTTTGGGGCATGGTCTCAACATCTTCAACACAGTCTTCATCAAGGCTCTCTGGTGGGTGCCCAGAAGGCTCTTGTGGAACCTGGACCTGGGGAGCCACTATTAGGACATCTTCTGGCTTCTCAGCAATCATGTCATTTGGTGGGAACGTTATTTGATCAGTCTGGGCTACTCTGTTTCTTTGTGTCTCTGGGTATCCTTTAGTTTCCATTCTGGAACTGTGAAAGGATGATACAGACTCCTAGGCACAAAGAGAAAAGTCAGGGTCAGCAAAAACAGACCACAAAGACTGTTAAAACCACCCTCATCTCATGAATCTGGTCCAGACCCAGGTTCTATCAGCTTTCTGTTAACAGTTTCTTAATAAAGCTACTAAAAAAAAATTTTTTTTAAAGATTTTATTGGGGAATCAGGGAAGGGGAGCAGACAAGTTGCTGTCCTTTTGTTCTTCAGTCTAGTTGTGGAGGACGTCACTTCAATGGCCCATGTTGGTATTATCATTGCGCTCTTCCCGAGTGAGGCAGTCACTCACCGGCCATTGGACGGTCGCTCATGGCGGCTCACAGCAGCTCATGAAAGCTCACGCCTGCTGCTGGCCAGCCCCACTGCAGCCCACGCCATTGTTGGCAACTCGCCACAGCCCAGCTCCAGGTTGAGCTGTTGTTCACCATCCTAGCTGTGGAGGGCGCAGCGTCACTGGGCCTCATGCGGGATCCTAACCAGGGCCCTGCTGCAGCCCACGCCATTGTTGGCAACTCGCCACAGCCCAGCTCCAGGTTGAGCTGTTGTTCACCATCCTAGCTGTGGAGGGCGCAGCATCACTGGCCCTCATGTGGGATCCTAACCGGGGCCCTGCTGCTCAGAGCTGGCGTCCCAAGCCAACTCCTAACCAATGCGCCACTCAGCCGGCCCTAAAAATTCTATTTTTGTTTCCTCTTGCTGGATCAATTGACACAATTGAGAAAATGTGTCAATGGCTTACCAAGATGAAAAATGTAGCTTCTCAAAGCGGAAAGAATGAACGCTGGCCTTGTTAGCTGGAGAATCTTTTATCCATTTCCCCACTACAAAGTATTTCACATTATGCTAAAACATA
>NW_017737247.1:0-1217 GCF_001890085.2 Hipposideros armiger | reverse complement strand
GGACTCCCTCAGCGCGTAGGAGACACGGGGCCTCGGGGACCGCTAACGGCGGCGGGCCCTGCAGCGGGTGCCGGCCGCGGCTCCAGCAGCAGCGCCTGTTCTCAGCACCTACCGCCGCGACACGGAGGACTTTCGCCCGCGCGCCTGCTGCGCGCACCCGGGCCTCGCGAGCGCCGAACCTGTGACTCCCACCAGAGGCGAGAGCGCGCGGCTGTCCGGCGCTCTCGGCCACGCCCCTTCCCGGCCGAGCCCCGCCTCCTCCCCGCCCTCAGAACGCTGAGTGACGGCGTTGCAACCTATCACAAGGGCTGCTCTGAGGGGGTGGAACTCGGCCACGGTTCTCCGCCTCCTGCAGACTTGGGGCTGTTCTACCACCACGCAGCCGCCTGTGAGAGCGAGCCGCTTTCGACTTTCCAATGTGTCCTGGTCCTTCGGAACGTGGCAAACGTGGAAGGCGAGAGGGCTCTCGCGAGCGTTGGAGGACCCCGCACGATCGGGAGGGGGCGGGGCGCGGGGGCGGGGCTAGAGGACACGTGGGCAGTGTCCGGACTGAGCGCACCGCCTCTTGGCCTTTCGCTGGGAGTTTTGTCCAAGTCCCACTACCCTGTACACAGAATTCAGTCCCTCTTCTAGCGAAAAGGGATGTGCTTCTTGTCAGTATTACAATTAAGACATTTCTGAAATGGTGATGTTGGGGTAGTTCAATGCTTAAGCCACACGTAGTTGATCGATTAGGTTTTAAAGCAGGACTTCATTTCGTTTGTGCCATCAATATTTTCAGAGGATCTTAGTTAAGAGGTGCAAATGTAAATGCAAAACAAAAAGTTCATTTTCTTGGACTGGAGGATACCCTGTATCTGCAATCTCCCTCTGCGGGACTATGCCTAGGATCGTCTTTCCCTGGTGCTCCCACCGTGGGTTCCCTGTGTAGTTGCAGTTTCTGGGCCTGTGCTGCCTCTGAATTCTGCACGCGATGTAAAAAATATATGGACCGGTGGATGACCCAGACAGGGACTTGAAGTCAGGAACGTCATTTTCATCTTTGTGTCCCCCATTGCCAGCACAACGCTTGGTGCGTAACAAACAAGCAAGAAATGTTTGGTGATTTGATACATTTCTGGCAACTTCTTAAGACCTTCCCCCAATTCTTGACCACGTTTCAGAGCACCTCCTGGGAATGTCTGAAGAGGACATAGGACCCAGAGACAGTGGCTGCC
>NW_017737246.1:0-1157 GCF_001890085.2 Hipposideros armiger | reverse complement strand
GCTGCCGGCCACACACGGTAGCTTATGGCAGCCCACTGCAGCAGGGGCTGCAGCCTACGCCATCGCCTCATTGCAGCCCAGCTCCATATGGAGCTGTTGTTCACCATCTTAGCTGTAGAGGGCAGTGTCACTGGCCCTCATGTGGGATCCGAACCGGGGCCCTGCTGCTCAGAGCTGGTGTCCCAAGCCAACTCCTAACCAACACGCCACTCGGCCGGCCCATGAGGAGCATTTTAAATGTAAAAAAACCAGAGAAGTTGAAAATTAAAGAATGACAAAAGATATGCCATCAAAACAGTAAGGTAAGAGAGCTAGAGTAGCTATAATAATATCAGACAAAATAGGCTGTAAGACAAACAATATTACCAGGAATAAGGAGAGCCATTTCAAACTGATAAGTAATCCATTCATCAGGAAAAAAATAACAATCATGGCTGTGTAGTTGTCCAAATAAAAATCCCTGAGACCAATTTAGATGATAGATAGATAGATAGATAGATAGATAGATGATAGATAGATAGATAAGGAAAAACTCTTCTTTATAGTGGGAAGCCAATTAATAAATGCATAAAGTCATGGAGCTTGAAAAGCATGAATGCGTGTTAGAAATAGAGGTTGAATGTTCATTGAGGAATAGGACATTTACAGAATCTGAAAGTATGGCCTCAAAATTGCTGTCAAGAGGAGAAATCTATCAGACACTACCTTACCCTGGTGATTAAAGTTAGCATCACCAATATGGTAATAAATCAACATCAGGTGCCTCCTGATTTGCATTACTAAGGACCGAACATCATTTCTTTGGTGCTCTTGCCAAAAGTGCATAACCTGAATCTAACAATGAAAAAACATCAGACAAACCCAAATTGATGGACCTTGTACAAAATAACTGGTCAAAAAAGGAGAGGTGAAACTGAGAAACCGTTCCTCAGTGCTTCAGTAGACTAAAGCCCAGGACGCTGAAAGCAATGTGTGATCCTCTTTTGAATCCTGCATCAGAAGTTTAAAAAATAGCTATAGGGCCGGCCGAGTGGCGCGATGGTTAAGAGCTGGCTTGGGACACCAGAGGGCCCCGGTTCGGATCCCACATACGAGGGCCAGTGACACTGCCCTCCACAGCTGAGATGCTGAACAACAGCTCAACCTGGAGCTGGGCT
>NW_017737245.1:0-1162 GCF_001890085.2 Hipposideros armiger | reverse complement strand
GTTGATAGATACCAGCATTGTGATTATGGCTTCATCACTTGACAATTACAGAGATGATTTTTAAGTCCTCACATGAGCATATTGTACATTATAATTTTCCCTCTAATCTTGAATCAGCTCAGAAAGCTTGTTAATTTCTTAAGCTATTCCAAGCTTGTTTGGATAGAAAATTACCCTGAGACCTATTAGCTCACTCCTGTCTCAGCATGGCCAGTTATACAGACCTGAGTATCAGTTCCACAAGTTATTTTTGGGATGTCATTCAATATTTCATCAATTCCCATCACGCTTGGTGCCTTGGAAGTATCCTCCATAATCTTTCTTCCCTGTGAAGCGTATATAAACAAATCTAATTCCTTGTTAGATGCTAATTGCAAGTGCCATGTAATTTTGCCTCTGAAACTTTCTAAAAACATTAACCATATGTCAAGGTCTTCCCCTAACTGCCTGGTTCTCCTAATGTGAGAATTATTTCTTGTTGACTGCACCTTATTTATTTGGTAAGCTAAACATCTACTATAAAATATCTTCAGTATAACTCAAGATTACCAGCAATGGTTCAGTGATAATAATCACAACAGGTTGCTTTGCAAAAGCATCACTGGCATAGGTTGTATGAGGCTGGAAAATCTTCCTCACCTTTGGTATATATTTTTTTTAAAGATTTTTATTGGGGAGTTGGGGGAAGGGGAACAGACAAGTTGTTGTCCTTGTTCTTCAGTCTAGTTGTAGAAGACGTTGCTTCACTGGCCCAAGTTGGCACCATCATTGCTCTCTTCCCAGGCGAGGCAGATCAGTCTCTGGCTTCTGGATGGATGCTCACTGCGGCTGCTGGCCCCTCACGCTGGCTGCTGGCTACACACGGTAGCCCATGGCAACCCACTGCAGCAGGGGCTGCAGCCCACACCGTCGCCAGTGACTCATGGCAGCCCAGCTCCAGGTTGAGCTGTTGTTTAGCATCTTAGCTGTAGAGGGCAGTGTCACTGGCCCTCATATGTGGAATCTAAACCGGGGTCCTCTGGTGTCCCAAGCCAGTTCTTAACTATCGCCCCACTCGCGGGCCCCAATTTTTGAATTCACTCATATTACATGGTAGTTGAGAAACAATTTTGAAAACAAATAAACAAATCTAAGTGACACTGATCAATGTTTATGCATATGT
>NW_017737244.1:0-1203 GCF_001890085.2 Hipposideros armiger | reverse complement strand
GACAGCAACTTGTCTGTTCCCCTTCCCCCAATTCCCCAGCACTGTTCCCATCCCCCAATTCCCCAATAAAAATCTTAAAACAAAAAAAAGGAATCTGTTAGTTGGCTTCAGGTGGCTCAAATGATATCATGAGGGATGGGGGGAGGAGTCTCTCCTCTCTGCCCTGATCTCTGCAGTGTCAGTTGAAGGCTTCCCATCACCCACCACCATTCTGCTAAAAGCCTCCTTGCCCTTCTCTGCAGTGTTCCATAAAAGGGAGTCTCCTTGGTAGCACCCATGGAAAAGACAGGCCACTTCTCAGGAATGCCAGAAAAAGACTCACTGCTTTTCCCTGCCTCTGATTTGGTTCCAGGCCAAGCATGGACAATGGCTGTGGCTACGTGGATTGGCTAAAACCTATCAGAACCTATTCTTGGTGCTGGGGAGTGAGCTACTTCCTAGAGACATAGGGAGAAATGGGTGCTTGATGGTCAAAAATGACAACTGTCACAAGTAATTTCAGGCTCTGGATTAGAGTTCCAGGAAGGCCAGCTTATAAACAGTAAGAAGGTAGAGTTGTGGGGTTTTTTTTAGATCAGGATAAGGAGGAAAAAACCATAACACTTTGTGTACTGCATCCCACTTTTTAGGACTTTGTCTGAAAATAAAAAATCACCTACCTAAAAGCTGTTCTTCATGTTGTTCTTTATGTAGAAGAGAATTAGACCACATGTAAAGATGTAAAGTTGTGGGGAAAGAAACAAATTTTTATGTGCATTATTGAATTATGGAGGTAAAAATACTGTCTTCAAATGCATAAAAGAATCATGGAGAATAAAAATAATTAGATGTGTTAAGATTTTCAATGATGTACAGGGATTGATTGAAAGCAATCAAAAATTTTAAATTTTGTTTCCCATGAATATCATAATTTTTTGTTTTTCGTTTTTTGGTTTTTTTTTTTAAAGGCAATCAAGTTTTAATGATCTACATGTTCATGGCTAGTTTTGGTTTTGTTTGTTTGTTTGTTTTGTTTTGTTTTGTTTTTAATTTTATTGGGGAACAGTGTGTTTTTCCAGGACTGATCAGCTTCAAGTCAAATAGTTATTTCAATCTAGTTGTGGGGGGCACAACTCAGTAGCCCATGTGGGGATGGAACCAGCAACCTTGGTGTTATGAGCACTGCGCTCTAATCACCTGAGCTGACTGGCCATCTGCGTAATG
>NW_017737243.1:0-1218 GCF_001890085.2 Hipposideros armiger | reverse complement strand
AAAGAGGACATACAGATGGCCAACAGGCATAAGAAAAAATGTTCAACCTCACTTAGCATTAGGGAAATGCAAATAAAAACCACAATGAGATACCACCTTACCCTGGTCAGAATGGCTATCATCAATAAATCAACAAACAACAAATGCTGGCGAAGTTGTGGGGAAAAGGGAACCCTGGTGCATTGTTGGTGGGACTGCAGACTGGTGCGGCCATTATGGAAATCAGTATGGAGGTATCTTAAAAAATTGAACTACCTTATGACCCAGCAATTCCACTCTTAGGTATTTATCCAAAAAAACCCAAGACATTAATCCAAAGACATATATGCACCCTTATGTTCATTGCGGTGCTATTCACAATAGCTAAGACTTGGAAACAACTGAAATGCCCATCAGTAGACGACTGGATTAAGAAACTATGGTACATTTACACAATGGAGTATTACTCAGCTATAAAGAAGAAGGAAATAGTACTATTTGCAGCAATACGGATGGAGCTAGAGAACATTATGCTAAGTGAAATAAGTCAGTCAGAGAAAGACAAATAACATATGATCTCACTTATATGTGGATTCTAAGGAACTGAATAAATGAGAAATGTACACAGAAACAGTCTCAGAGACACAGAGGAAGAACAGAGTTGCTAGTTGGGAGGGGGTGGGGACAAAGGAGAAGGGGAAGGGATGAGACAATACAAATTGGTAACTACAATATGACCTCAGGGATAGAAAAGACAGTCTGGGGAATACAATCAATAATGTTATAAATATTTTTTAGGGGGCCAGATGGGCTCATGTCTTGTTAGGGAGACCCCTTCATAGTCTGTGTAGAGGCCTGACCACTGCACTGTATTTCTGAAGCTGATGTTGAATAATAATATATGTCAACTGTAATTATATATACATATAGTCATGGGATGTGGAGTAGAAAGTGGGAATGGAGCCAATGGAATTGTAATAGATAAGCATAATATTGGGGGTGGGAGGGCCGTAGATGGGGGTTGTTTCTGTGTGAAGGGTAAAAAGGATAACTAATGCAATGTTCTGTACACCTGAAACTAACAATAAAAAAAAACAAAAAAAAAACAAACAAAATGTAAAAAAAAAAAATTATTTGAGAGCCATAAAACAAATGAAATCACCAGTATGTGAATAATAGCCTTTTAAAATAAATTTTATATATGAAAAAAATAAATGTCCAGTTTTCAATGAAATTTAA
>NW_017737241.1:0-1216 GCF_001890085.2 Hipposideros armiger | reverse complement strand
AAGATCCTATGTCCTGACCAGACAATGAATAGATGTCAAAGCAACAATGTGATCAATATTAAGGAAGAAATGGCACTCTCTGTACTTTCTCATGTGATATGCATGCCTCATTTCACTGTAACTTGCTTCAATTTCACCTGTGCTACTGGGGCTGCCATTAAAAGATTAGCAGTGGCTTCTTAAATGCTGGATTCAAGGACATGCTGCGGGTATTACCTTACAGCTGGGCACTTCCTTTTTCTGGAAACCCTCCTCTCTTTTTACTTTGATTATACCATACTCCATTGGTTCTCTAATCTCACTGACTTTTCCTTTTCTGGTCCCTTCATGGATTCTTATCCGGGGCTTCTCTCCGCGGCTCTAATATTGTGTATTAGATTCTCATTTCAGATTCTCATTTCCTTTCATTCTCATTTCCTTTCATTTGTCATATTCTTTCTGGGAATGATTGCAACTCATGATTTTCATGACTCCCCATATACTAGACACTGATAACTTCCATGTTGATACTTAACATAGATATCTCCCTTGAATTTCAGACTCAAAAATCCTGCTGAGTGCTGGATATTCTATATCTATATTCTATATCCTTGATATTCTATAGACATCTCAAATTCCATAGCATATACCAAAAATAGCATACTACCGTCTTTGCCACTAAACAGCTCTTCCTTTTGCGTGTTTTCATCTCCATTGGATGTACTACTATTTACTCAGGCACTGGGAGTTAGTTATGACCCTACCTCTCACTCAAATCCCATATCTAATCAATCACAAAATTCTACTGTTGGGTTCATCCTCCAACAGTTCTCCTTTATTTCTTTTTTTTTTTATTAGTTTCAGGTGTACAAAACAATATAATAGTTATATATTTCAGTTCTTTGTACTATTGTTGTAGGTCAGCATCATATTTTACTTGGCCTTCTTCATGAATATTCTAATGTTTCATTTCCTTTGAATCCTTTTTCCTGACAGTTACAAGGATGATCACCTATGAAGCACATATGAGGGACAATTAAGTTTGCAAACTCATCCTAGAAAAAGTGCTACATACCTCATTGCTGAATATCACTATGGTCACCTTTAAGTGTTCCTTTTAGAAAGGTATTCATTGACACAAGCGCCTAGTCCACCCTTCAAAGCAATTTTGGAACTCTTTTTCTGGAATGGCCATCAGAACTTTCTGTCATTGTATTACCCTTGATGCCCTGAATGT
>NW_017731973.1:1069744-1070494 GCF_001890085.2 Hipposideros armiger | reverse complement strand
ACTCTTATTAAATTTGAGAAAAGCATACACATCAAAAGAAGATTATAAAAGTTGACAAAACATATCGTTTGATAAATCAAGAAATTGTACACTCAAAATTCAACCTTATGAAGCCTCTATTCTTAATCATGAAAAACCAGCAGGGACCCAAATGGTCATCAACAGGTGAATGGCTAAACAATGATACATCTCTACAGTGGAATACTGGACTCCTATTAGAACAAAAGGAATGAACTATTGATATATATAGCAAAGTATAGACATATCTCAAATGCATTATGCCAAGTGAAAGAAGACTAAATATCATACAATTCTGTATAAATGACATTTTGGAAAATACAAAACTATAGGAACAGGAAACAGATGAGTTTTTACAAAGGATGGAGGGTGGGAGAAGGGAAGTGACTACAAAGGTAATGGAATAACTTAGAGTAATACAATTTTTGATGTCTTAATTGATGTGTATACACTTGTTATAACACATCAAATTATACAATTAAAAAAGTGAATTTTATGTTTGCAGATTATACAGAAAAATATGACTTAAAAAAATAAAAATAAAAAAACCCTCGGAGATCCAAGATGATGGAGTAGCTAAATGCTGTGATTGTCTCCTCCCGTGAACACATTAGAATTACAACTAAATTAGAGAGCAATCAACCTGTATAACCATCTGAAGTCTAGCTGAACAGAAGTTTTATAACTAAAGATATAAAGAAGGCACGTGGAGACTGGTAGGAGGTGTGGAGA
>NW_017731973.1:1066426-1067695 GCF_001890085.2 Hipposideros armiger | reverse complement strand
TGCTATATCATATTTATCTTTTCTAAAATTACCTTTTTAGTAACTACTTGTAAATGCTTTATTTAGCAAGCATATTTGCAAATTGAAATTTGTATAAAATTTTTATGAATTAAAATATTGACTTGTATCTATGACACTTCACAATTAAAAAATTAAGACATCACCATGTTTATAGTAATACTATAAATTATAATTGTTTCCTTTCTAAAATATAATAAGAAAAAAATAAATATGATATAGTCTAAACTTACTATTGCAATTGCTGCTGTTTTACAGTAATTTTAGTATTAGGTAGAATAAGTCCCCGCTCATGTTTTTTCCCCAATATTTTCTTGGCAATTCTGGTACATTTATTCATCCATATGAATTTTACAATGTTTATCATGTTGTCTAATTCCAACAAAAATAAAAATTGGGTTAATTATTTACATAAATTGAGGAGACATGATTTTTTTATTCTATGAGATCTTCCCATGCAGAAATATGTTGTCTCTCCATTAATTTACACCCTTCAAAAATAATTTATGCCCTTCAAAAATAGTTTTATATAGGTTCCCTTCCATCTTTGTTAAATATATTCCAAAGTGTTTTATACTTGTCATTGTTGCAAATGGAATAATTTCATTTTTCCCTTTTACATGTCAGACTGGGTATTGCTAGCAAAAACCAAAGCTTTTGAATATTTTGTATATTTGTATTAAGCTACCTTACCAAATTATATCATTAGTTCTATTTTTTGTTGTTGAGTCTCTTGGGAGTTCTTGGTATACGATTATATAATCTGAAAAATAAGATTATTTTGTCTCTTCCAATATTTATACAGCATATTTCATTTAATTTTCTTAATGTATCAGCTAGAACCTCAAAGACAATGTTGAATAATAGTAGTGACAGAGAGCATTCCTGTCTTTTATGTCATGGATGTAAAGCTATATGTATGTTTACAGGATTTTTTTTTCAACACTGATTATAAAAACAAACTAGAAAAACTTGAATATCTATCAGAAGAATAGTTGAATAAACAAGGTTATTTTTATCCTATGAACTATGATATAGTTTTTAAAAATGAATTAGATCTGTATTATCAACATGGAATGTTGTTCATGAAACATTTGTGTGTGATGAAGAAAGCTGATGGGTGATATGTGCAGTATGTACTCATTTGTATAAAAATGAGAGGTGGGGAGATATATGGGTGTCTGTATTGTGGAACCTGAGAAAGATAACTACCAAGAAGGACTCCTGGGGGCTAACTGGGCTCATATTTTT
>NW_017731973.1:1063660-1065536 GCF_001890085.2 Hipposideros armiger | reverse complement strand
TCTACCCTTCAAAGCAATTTTGGAACTCTTTTTCTGGAATTGCCATTAGAGCTATCGTCATATTACCCTTAATGTCCTGAATGTCATCAAAATGTCTTCCTTTCAATATTTCCTTTATGTTCCAGTACAGAAAGAAGTCACTGGGGGCCAGATCAGGTGAGTAGGAAGGGTGTTCGAGTACAGTTATTTGTTTACTGGCTAAAAACTCCCTCCCAAACAGCGCCGTGTGAGCTGGTGCATTGTCATGATGCAAGAGCTCCTTTGGGACCATTTTTGCACACACCTTTCTCATGCCAAGATTTTCAGTGAGGATTTCCCTAACTGTTTCTCTATCGGTGTTTACTTGGTCTGCTATGCTTCTCACAGTCAGCTGACAATTTTGACGCACAATTCAACAAATTTTTGCAATGTTTTCATCAGTTCTGCTTACTACTGGCCACCCTGACCTCTCTTCATCAGTGATGCATTCTCTCCCCTCAAAAAAACATTTAATCCATTTGTACACTGCTGTTTTCTTCATGGCATTATCCTCATAAACTTGGACTACATGTCCCTGATTTCACTTTCACTCTTGCCAAGTTTAACAAGATATGTAATGTTTGTTCATTTTTCTAATTCAAACTCAGACATTTTACACAAAAATATGCAACAACAATAATGAACACCACTTAGCAAGACACCACCTCACGTCGACAGGAACACAGCTATGATACACTGATATACCAAGGTTATGAAACCTTTCTGAGCTGTTTGTACAGCGCTGCCAATGTACACGCACAGTTGCAAGTTCGCAAACTTAATTGTCACACCGCGTATGTATGTATATGTAAAAGTAATATATAGAGAGTGCATTGGCATAGAGGAAAGTGTGGGATGATGTAACAAACAAGTAACATTAGTTACCTTAGATGGTTATAATGGAGTGGAAAAGCAGGGTACAACTGACTTTATACACATTTACATTGATTTGTCAAAATGATAACATTTTGAAAAAAATAGATAGATAGATAGATAGATAGATAGATAGATAGATAGATAGATAGATAGATAGATAGATAGATGATAGATAAATATGCATTCACTTCTTTTGGCTGGTCTCCAAGCTTTTTGTAAATTTAAGTAAATGCCAAAAGACAAGGATAAATGGGTTTCATTAGACTTACGCAAATCACTTAACCTCTTTGGGCTTTGGTTTCCTCATATATAAGAGAAATAAGCTGGGCTAGATGGGCTCTAGGGTCCCTATGATATGAAAATTATTTCTACTTTGTTCCAGTTTGATATTGAGGAAAATCTCTCTTTCTGCTTCATTTGAGTTGCCTTGGACACTTAAGAGTTATTAAGGAGTCCTTTTGAAAGGATTTTAGTAACTGTTTCTGAAATAACAAGTTTGAAACAGCTTTCTATTTACATCAGTGATTTAAGTATATTAAGTGCATAAGATGCATTTAGCAGAGTAGAGTGCTAAGAAGAACATGTATTAGAAGTCAAAAAATTCAGGACTTGAACCTCTAATTGGCCATGTGTTAGCTAAGTGACACTTTGCAAGCTATTTAAGTTTCCTCATCTATAAAAACAAGATGATGACAGCCACCAATAAGTAGCTTTACCTCCTGTTATAACTGATGGAGTTCAAATAGAGAAGATACAGTACCCTTCCACACAAAGGTTGTATTCAGAGAACAACCAGGATTGGCTTACTCAGCAACCTTTGGGTAAAAAAAATTGGAAAAGGTGCCAAAAAATTTAATGAAAATTTTAAAAAGGGAAAAAAAAAACTGTATTAAAATGATGCTGATGGTAACCACTTGGAGCACTTCTTGTAATTGCAGAAGTCAAACATGATTTGTATTCATCTTTTGTTATTGGTATATAT
>NW_017731973.1:1060642-1062760 GCF_001890085.2 Hipposideros armiger | reverse complement strand
GTTCTAATGTCTAAGTCTCATTTATACAGTGTCAGGAGGAAGTGCTAAAAGTATAGCCCCTCTCCTCACTTCCTTTTGCCAACTGATAGAATTCAAATAAATTAGACACAAGCCCTTTCCACATATCTCGTATTTTCCCAGGAAATTAGGATAGTCTTAGTCATCTTTCTGAACATGCTCCAGTGCCACCTGATTTGCTTCTACCTTGCTATCCAGCTGTGATTACATGCAGGCATGAAAAGATGATCTCTAGAGGCCTACCATAGCATATTTCAGACAGGCTAGGAAACCATAACATAACTGAACATGAATGAGAGGCGAAATGATTAGAGAGTAAGCAAAAGGCAGAAATGGATAGAAAAGAAACCAGTTTCAATATTATATGTATCTGAAAAGATGACTGGGATAAGGATCATGCAACACACATACTTTTCACTATTAAAACACTGGAGATAATACATTGTACATTTCTAACTTTGGATGTGTACTAGAATGAACTGTAAACAAGTGTATCCTCCTCTTTACACTGCTGTAGGCAGAGCAAAATCACTTCATGCTCACCCTGGTAGATAATGCACAACTCCAAAGCAAGCAGGGTAGGTTACTGAAATGTTGTCTGAAAAAAAAAACCACTTTCCCAATACATAAATACATTTTTTTCAAAGATTTACTTAAAATCTTGTGTGAGAAGCAGGGTTAACAATGTATCTGGGAGCTTCCGGGACACTTGAAATTGGGGTTCTGGTTTTTCATCCTGAATCATTAGTGTAGTGTAGTGGTTAAGAGGTTGGGCCCAGTAGCAAAACTGCAAGTCACAAATTGCTATATGACTTTTGTTAAGTCACTTAATTTCTCTGAGTCTCCAGTAACCTCTTTTATAAAATGGAAATAATAATATGTACCTCATATGGTACTTCCAGAGATTGAGTTAATCCAACTGAAGCACTTAAAACAGACCCTGGTATACGAGGTCTGAAAATTAAGACCTCATCCTAGAAAAAATGCTACATACCTCATTCCTGAATATCACTACAGTCACCCTTGAATTGCTCCCCTTGGGAAGCTATGCACCAATGCCAGCGCCTAGTCCACCCTGCAAAGCAATTTTGGAACTCTTTCTGGAATGGCCATTAGAGCTGTCATCATATTATGCCTGATGTCCTGAATGTCATCAAAATATCTTCCTTTCAATATTTCCTTTATCTTNTGCACTGAAATACCTGCCTGGCATCTGAGCCAGTCCTTATAAAAAAGTTCCTGGAATTGTATTTCAACTAATAGGACTAAGGCTTTCCCCATCCAATTGGAGCTGCACAGCTATATTCCCGATCAGCATCTTCACCAACCAATAAAAGCAACTCCATTCTGACCAAGCAGGACAGTCCTTTTTGGACAAATCAAACTGCAAGAACTCCTCATTTGCATGAGGACAGACCAAGCAGGGACCAGGGACAGGGACTTCTGTCTATATAAGTTAGGTCCCTTCTGGTTCAGAGAGGCAATTTGCCTTTACACCAACTACTGAATACTTCACAGCTAAAAAACTGAAGATGTTTTGGCAGAGCAGAGGAGACCGGCGCAGGAGCAAAGCAGAACACAGCAGAACAGAGCTGTCGAGGCAGAGAAGGGCCTCACCTCAGGGCCACCTCACAGCCATACTGTTCCATAGCCATACTGTCTCATAATTGAGCTGTGATACTGTTGAGCTGTTCTCATAGACATGCTATAGCACAGTGGAGCTGCTTACACTGAATAAAGTTTCCTTCTTCACCACATCCCAAACTGAGGATTCCTGGGTGTTGAACTGGCACCAATGACCATTGGTTGACAGTACAAGGTCTGACAATTAAGTTCGTGAACACATCCTAGAAAAAGTGCTACATACCTCATTGCTGAATATCACTATGGTCACCTTCGAAATACTCCCCTTGGGAAGCTATGCACTGATGCCAGTGCCTAATCTACCCTTCAAAGCAATTTTGGAACTCTTTTTCTGGAATTGCCATTAGAGCTATCGTCATATTACCCTTAATGTCCTGAATGTCATCAAAATGTCTTCCTTTCAATATTTCCTTTATGTTCCAGTACAGAAAGAAGTCACTGGGGGCCAGATCAGGT
>NW_017731973.1:1051933-1060447 GCF_001890085.2 Hipposideros armiger | reverse complement strand
ATTGTAAGTCCCTCGCTACTCTCAGAACTTGATGCTAAGATGTGTAAAGAGCCAAATTAACTCTTGTTTATCCATACCAACTTGGAGAAGCTCATAGAAATACATACAGATGTGTAAGAATAGCATTTAAAGAATGATGATGTTAATGTGCACAGCACAGAAGAATTTGCAAATGTATGAATAAACCACACTATGTATTCCAAAATTTTAATGTACTTTAATTTATAAATTATATAATACTTTTTTCCATAAGTATTTCTAAGGGAAAATGTTGATTAATCATGGGTTCCCTAAGGGAAAAACCATGATCCAGGATTTAAAATACAAACGAAAAATACAGCTGTCCCTTTCTAATTCCCATTTAAGAAACAAGTTTATACTATAAAATCTAAAATTTTATCTCAGACTTTAAGTTTATGTTAATTTGTTATATCACTATAGCTAACCTATTGAAAAGAAACTAAATAATTAGTGATCATTTTCCCATCTAAAAGCAGAAACCCAGCTAAAATGCTTCAGGATGTAGTTGAAACTTCTAAATGATTGCATTAATTGTCTTATCCTTATTTCAAAATACTTTCCTTGCAAATTCCAGAACCACCTAATGACCAGTAAACTAAAACAAATTTTGATTTCTGACATTTTTGAATTGTGAATTGACTGCTATGCCTAGCTATTAATTAATCCATCTACGATCTTTAGGTGAAATTGTACTCCTCAAAACATAAGAACTGTGAACTGCTATTATAGGAAAATCGGGGAAGGGAAACAGATGACTAAACAAACAGGATCTAAGGCTCTTTGATGAATTCCATTTCTTGAGAATCATTCCAAAAATAAGAAAATTTTATTGAAAAATATATTTGATCTTGTTGGAAAGGAAACTTTCAGGCAAGTGCAGAAATAAGTAAATATAACTACAAATATGCCATGTTAATGCTTTTAAAGAACAAGAGGGAAAAACAAGAGAGAAGACACAAATTAGTAATATCAGAAATGAGAGAAGGGTTATTACTACAGATATTAAAAAGACAATAAAGAAAACCTATGAAGCGCTCTATAGCCACAAATTTGATAACCTAGGTGAAATGTACCAATTCCTAGAAAGGCACAATCTGCCAAAACCCACACAAGAAGAGACAATATAAATAGCCCTACAGCCATTGAAAAACTGAATCAATAATTTATATGCTTCCAAAACAGAAAGCACCAGACCCAGGTGGATTCATTGGTGGATTCTATCAAATATTTAAGGCAGAAATTACATCAATTCTCTATAATGTCTTTCAGGAGACAACAGAAGGAGTACTTCCTAACTCTTTCTATGAGGCCAACATTTCCCTAACACCAAAAGCAAAGATTACCCAAAAAAAGGGAAAAAAACTAGAGACCAATATTTCTCATGAATATAGATGAGAAATCTCCCCCTCAAAATAGAAGCAAATCAATTACAGTGATGTATAAAAAGAAATATATATATATATAGGTGACATCAGAAACATGGCAGCACTGGGAGGGTGTGGAGTAGGTGAGCTCTGGGAGGTTGGGGGAAGCTGGCCAGACTCCATGTCTTTGTTTTCTGCTGGCAGTGAGGGCTGTTAGGCCACAGTTGTTGCACTTCTGTATTCAGTCTTTGCCCAGCAGTCTCTGCCCCTATCACTGAGTTCAGCTGTATTATGTGCTGATCCCTAAGGCAGAATTGCTGGGAACACAGAAAGTGCACCTGCAGTCTCAATTATTTCCTCTCCCAGGACTATGGTGAGCTCTGGGCTGTGTCCTGTGGCCCCCGTCTCTTCACTTCTCCCATCCCTCCTCCCCTGTTTGTACCAATTCACCCACCTTCAGATGTTTCAATATGTGGATCTCTCCTTGATATCCCCCCTTGAAATTACAACAAATTGCACAGATATAATTCAACACAGAATTCCCTATGCAACACACACACATGTCTGAGAGATCTGCACATTGAAATATCTGAAGGTGGGAGAACTGATACAAACAGGGGAGTAAAAATTCTGAAGCTGAGGAACTCAATAAAACAGATGCAGAATGAAACAGCAACATCAGGAAATCGAGCAGACTAGATGTAAGAAAGAATTAGTGATACTGAAGATAGAAATCTGTAAATGACATACATGGAAGAAGACAGAGGCTTGAAGGTTAAAGAAATGAAAGACCTCTACAAGAATTATCTGACTCCATCAGAAAGAGCAACATAAGAATAATGGGTATACCAAAAGGAGAAAAGAGGGAAAAGGGCACAGAGCGCCTATTCAAACAAATAGTTGACAAGAACTTCCCAAATCTATGGAAAGAACTGGGTCCTCAAATTCAAGAAGCAAACAAAATGCCTAATTACTTCCATTCTAAAAGAACTTCTCTGAGGTACATTATACATAAACTGTCAAAAATTAATGACAAGACGGAATTCTCAAGGCAGCTAGGGAAAAGAAAATGGTAACCTACAAAAGAAAGCCCATTATATTATCATCAGAGTTTTCCGCAGAAACTCTAGAAGCCAGAAGAGAGAGGAATCATATATTCAAAATATTGAAAGAGAAAAATTAACAGCCAAGAATAATATATCCTGCAAAGTTACCCTTTAGATACAAAGGAAAATTAAAGACCTTTCTGGATATACAGAAGCTGAAGGAATTTTTCCACCACATGACCTGCATTACAAGAAGTACTGAAGGAGGCTATTTGACCTAAAACAAAAAGACAAAAGGATACAAAACTATTAGCAAGATTACTAACAGAAAGACAGAAGCAGGAAATAGTAACGTTTACACAGAATAGGGCACTATACACTTAAACATAACATAAAGGGTAAATAAGATAAAAACATAACAAAAGAAAAAGAAGACAATATCCTACTGCAACTCAGAAATGAACTCACAGCATAAATATGGATAANCTAACAAGAAGACTGCCTGTTCAATGGTGAGCTATGCCTGTCTGCAACTAAGACTGAACTCGGCACCTTGAGCTGAGCTGTTGCCCAGATAGCTCAGTGGATAGAGCATACGCTCTTAACAACAAGGCTGCTGGTGTGATTCCCACATGGGATGGTGGCTACACCCACCCACAACTAAGAATGTAACACAGCACCTTGAGCTTAGAGGCCACGAGCTGCTGATGGGCAGCCAGATGGCGACTGGCGCCCTCCACAACTACGATTGAAGAACAACAACTTGGCTGGTCCCCCTCCCCAATTCCCCAACACCGTTCCCCTCCCCCCAACTCTCCAATTAACAAAAAGAATGCAAAGTGCCAAGGGTACTTCAAAACCAAGTGTTTTTATAGTCAAGTGATAATAATCCTGACAGAAAGGATTAGCATGCTAACCAATAATTTTAAGATCACCTCAAAGCATTGTTAGTATTCACACTAACAACTAAAATTGAAATTTCACAATATGCCAGCTATCATACAAAACACAGGAGTACAGATTGCCGCTAAACATTGGTTTTATAAACTAAGTTAATCAAAATGGCTGCTACTTGGATTTCTAGTACAGTCAACTACTGGTAAGTATTTCTGACTTTGCCCATGCCTATGTCATCTGAGAAGGATGCTATCACAGCACCCCCATTCTGATGTTCAGATGAAATTCCATTATACAATGTAGATTGTGAGCTATTGCTTTTCTTTCTTCCTCAAGTTAGATTTTTAGAACCCAAAAAGCATAAGATATGCCTGCTGGGGATCAAATGTTTGTTAGATATTTGACAGCCTCTTTAAAAGCCATAAAACTAAAGGCACCAGAATTTTTTTTGAATGTCTCAGCCAAGAAGGTAAAGTTTTGTTCCATCAATTTGGCTCTTCTTGACTCCATTTTCAATACTTCAGTGGGAAACATTTTCACGTTTTCTTACTTCCTTTACAGCCCCACGTGATCTGGCCTATCATAATACTCTGTCTTTCACTCATTAGGGTGCAGTCACAATGGCATTTCCTCTGTTCCTTGAATCACTAAGCCTATTGAAACCATGTACTTTTACATTTGCTCTTCTCTCTGATCTTCTACCATTTTTTCATTTAGTAAGTGTAAGCCAAGGATTTGTTGCTCCTTTTCATCACTCTATCCCTGGGATCTAAATGAATAAATAGTAGGTACTCAAACTCAGTAAACGTTAGTTGATTAAATGAGTGGGCATCAAAAGGTCCTTTCTGCTCCACTTTTGCCTCAACCCCTGATGGCACTGACCTCAGTCCCATTCTACAGATTCAGGTATATGGCTGGTCAAATATCACATTCCCTGTTTAAGTACGACTCAGGTATTCTTGTACCACCAGGGTAAGGATTAGCCATGTTTTGTATATCAGCGTACCAGTAAAGAAGAGAATATACTGGCTAAATCTCAAAGACAAACAGGACCAGGGTCGGTATAGGGGATTGAGTTACAATAAATATTCAGTTTTTAAAAGATATTGAACACAGATGAAAGAGAATTACCTCTGCTGGATATGAAGTATTTTGAACAGTTCTTAATGTTACAGATGTTGGTCATATCTGCTCTATGGTGTTCATCCACATAGGTGAAAAAGACTTAACATGTGAAATATCTTTCCATTATTATGTTATAACCCCAGCGAAAGAGAGCTGTTGAACAGCAGTCTCAACAGTAGAAGTAGATAAAATGTCCAGTGCCCTGAAAGACGCTTATTATCCCAAATGTATTTAACCTGGGACAGGGTAGACTAAATAAGGGATTGATGTAATGTAGTCGTTTCTTAACAAAGCACCAGATTTCAAGTAAGATACACTAGGTTCAATGCACTCTGTGTAATTGGGCAAGCAATGTAACATCTCTCAGTCTCAGTCTCCTCAGCTGAAAAATAGGAATAAGGTGTCCTTTATGGTGATTCCATTGGAGGCTAGGGGAAGGAGTTCCTTTCATTACACAACCATGAGCAAAACTATGTTTACTGTTTTCAGTTGCAATGATTACAATACCTGGCCTCTCCAGGCTGTGATAACTATTAAAAAATGTAAATAAAACACATAATACCACATCTAATACACAGTAAACATTTAATAAGTTGTAGTTTGAATTCTTATTACTGCTAGGATTACTTGTTATGCATATTTTTAACAAATAATTACAATTTATATGTGACATATAATAACTATGAACAATAACTAGTATAATTAAAACAATACACTGTCAGCAATGAGTTAAGATATGCCACTGTATTAGGAGAGCTACTTGATAGGAAAGTGTCTGGAAGAGCTGAGCTGGGCAACAGGTGTAGTACCAGAGGGTCATGAAGGTCTGAAGGGATCAAAAAAGATATACTGACCTAGGCACATAAAGAAGTGAATCAAAAGAAAGCAACTAAAGACAGGAAAGAGACCTCCAGGTACTATGAGTACTAGCTACTAGGCAAATGCCAGAACCTTGGAGATCAAATTATTAGCAACAGTTTCACTAAGACTTCTGGGGGTTTCTTAGACATATGACTTCTATAATAAAGCCCAATTCTCTAGGAAAGGTTTCCAGGCATAAAAGACAAGAGATAATCCTATGTGTTTCTTCCCCAACCACTGCAAAGCATAATCTATGTAGTCCATGGCATCAGTACCTTCATTAACCTGGGATGGGAATGAGGGCAGGGAACCCAACCTGGGGNAAATACAAAACCAGTCTTTGTTAGCTGAGTAACTTTGGAAAAATTTCTACATCCCTCTAGGCCTCAGTTTTTTTCTCTATTAAGCGAGGATAATAGTGACCACCACAGAGTTGTACTGAAACTTAAATGAAATAATGTAGTGACTAAGGTTAGCCCAGTGAATGGCACGTAGCAAATGCTTAACATATACTAACAAGGCTGAGGAGGGTATGAAGAGTCCCGTAAAATTGTGAATATTCTATATTTATGCATAATGAACATCATGTTCCTTTTTATCTGTGAGAATATTATCTTCTTTAAGAAAAAAAAGGGGGAGGACAGTTCGCATAGAGACTCCAAGTCTTAGTTCAGGACATGCACTTGGTGTCTACTGGTGAGTTATCCAGGTGTGAATATGGAGAGCCTTCAAAATGGAAAAACACATGGCAGCTGTAGGAAGCAGGGTGTAGGCGTCCCTGGGAACTGAGGTTCTGTCAGATTCTATAGAAAAAACTTGTTCTACCCTTTATGTGTGATTGGTTTCAACAATGTGAAAAGCACCTGTGCAGAAAACCTCCTTGGTCATCTCTGGCCAACATATTTGGAACCCTACCATGTGTCAACCACTGTGTCTCAGAGCTGGCAGAGGGTACTCAGTCCTGTTATAGGACAACAGGGCCCCAGACCAGCAGCTAGAACATGATAGCTGGAAGGTTGTGTGGTTATTTCTCTGCTTCCTCCCCTAGATCCATTCTGTGTCCTACTCTATGCCCAGGAAAGTTGAAGACAATTGATTCTATCTCCTGGTTTTGCCCTCTGAGTTGTTTGAGTTCACATGGAAGAGAGGGGGCAGTACTAGAGGGAAACTGGAAGGCAAGGGTTAAGAGGGGGTAGGGTATTTATCCTTCCCATCCCCATATGAACTGCCACAGCTCATATGTTCCACTAAGGCAACAGCTCTTGACAGGCCTGCACCATTCTTGCCAGGTTCCAGTGACACTGCTCCTTCCGCTCGCCACTGCAGGCCCAGAAGTGGTAGTAATGTATAGATTCCTCCTTTGTTGGTTCTCTGAACCCTAACCCCACCTCTGTAAATAGTTCCTTCATCGCTCTTCTGTTCAACCTTTGAGTGTGGTTTATTTCTAGCTAAACACATTTCTGGTGCTGACACATCCTGCACTGGGCCCGTTTCCTCTGCATTGACTGCAGTGGCCCTCGCAGTACAGCCCGCAACAGTTGTTATTCTTTGTAAGTAGTATTACTTGTAATACTGCGCCTTTGCTCCTCACAGTAAATATTTCTACGTTCTTCAAATACTTTCTTACATTTTTACTGCTCATTCCAATTGCTCTCATGAGTTCGGGTGAAGGGAGATTTTACTCATTTTTAGCAGTTGGAGAAGGTGGGATTGCTTCTGACACCTGCTGATGGAAGTGCATAAAACACAGTGATATAAAGGAGTCATTATGTAGCTGTGGATCTGGTGATTCTTATCGGTGAAATATCTAATACCAAAAACTAGAAATAAAACCTCTCTCTTTTCCTACAAAACAGCTATTGACTTAAGTTTTAAAAAAATGCATTTAACACCATGCTGAGTTACCTTGTACCACACAACATCGGGCTCCTGATCAGACTTTTTAAAGTCATCCATGTCTGGGCAGGAGATCTCTTTTCTTTTAGTGACTTCAGATTTTTCTAAATAGCGGATCCTGCTATTGTAGCACAGGCCTGATTCATTCTCTGCAACAGTCAAGGACATTGACACCTTCATGCAATATGTTGAGTTTCTGTAGAAACAGAAAAATAGCAAAATGAGTTTATTGGGTGTTTACAATTTGTTTGTACTCTATATATTTCAAGAGTATTGACTGTTCCATTTAGGACCTTGCCTAGAAATCAGAAAAACAGCATTAAAACAACACAGAACAGTTTTCTACTTCAGTTGACAGAAGATATGAAACAAAATGCTGATGTGGACATCTTTGACCATGAGGTAGCTACATAGCTACAAAGAACAGCTGTACCCATCTCCTGAACTATAAGAGAGTCAGACTTTTTTCCCAGTGACAAATATTTGTGTATTGAAAATCTGATAGTGAAAACTTGTTAGAAGTTCTACAACTAGAGGTATAGCCATTTGTGCTCTGCCACTGTGGCCAGTCCATTACTAGGCATTACAAAGGTTGTTTAATTTTGCCATTGGTTTCTAAGCCAACATTTCCTTTTATAGGATCCACCCCAAAAAGCAGGTCAACATACAAAAGATACCTGTTAGCTTACACAGTTTTTTAAGGTGTTTGCCGAGATATGTCATGGATCAATTTCTGATTTCCTACAAGGAGCAAATCCTAGTAGAGAGTGGTTATTCTGGATTAATTCACCAACACTAGCATTATAAAGGAGTTTCAAAATTGAATTTTACTACAAGGCCACTTTACAAACTGTCCATTAATTGGCTAACTCATTATATAAGGGTATTTATGGAATATACTTCCCTACACATATCTCATGACCTTTCCCTACCACACTCTACCTGGACTCCAGGAGGTATCAACCACACAAAAGAAAATGGGAAAGGACAAGGAAGAGATCAGAAGCAATCTGCTCAGACTTAGAAGGAGGTCAACTGTAAATCTCTTGGTAGGACATTTCAGAACCATATCTATTCTAAACATCAACAGATAGATGTCACTAAAAATGCAAAGTGCAGGGCCGGCCAAGTGGCTCAATTGGTTAAGTGTTAGCTTAAGAGCGTGACCTCTGAACAACAGGGCTACTGGTTCGATTCCCACATGGGCCAGTGACGCTGCGCCCGAGCTGAGCTGCCAACATATGGCAGGATGGCTCAGCTGGTGAGAGCACGTGCTCCTAACAAGAAGACTGCCTGTTCAATGG
>NW_017731973.1:1049749-1050888 GCF_001890085.2 Hipposideros armiger | reverse complement strand
AGAGCATAATTAAATGAAACGAACAACAAAAAGATAACAGAAAAAAATTAATGCAACAAAGAGCTGGTTCTTTGAAAAGATTAATAAAATTGACAAACACTTGACTAGACATGCTAAAAACAGAAACATAAAAGTAAAAAAAAATCAGAAATCAATGAGGAGAAGTTATGACAGATACCACAGAAACACAAAGGGTCATTTGAGAATACTATTCAGGACCATATGCCATGAAATTCAATAAGCTAGAAGAAATGGACAAGTTCTTATAAACACATAACCTTCCTAGACTAAATCACGAAGATCTGAAAAATCTTAATAGATTGATCAACAATAAAGAAATCTAAACAATCTAAAACTTCCCTAAAAGCAAAAGTCCGGGACCAGATGGCTTCACTAGTGAATTCTGCCAAACATTGAAAAATGATTTAATACCAGTTGTCCTCAAACTCTTCCAAAAAAATAAAAAAGAGGCAAGACTTCCTAAATCATTTTACAAGGCCAACATTACACTAATATCAAATCCTGGTAAAGACGACACAAAAAAAGAAAATTACAAACCAATATCTCTGATGAATACAAACATAAAAATCCAAAACAAAATACTAGCAAGTCAAATACAATACATTAAAAAGGCTATACATCACGATCAAGTGGGGTTCACTCCAGGGATATGAGGATATTTCAACATACACAAATTGATCAATGTGATACACCACATCAACAAAATAAAGGACAAAATCATATGATTATATCAATAGATGCAGAAAAAGCATACACCAAGATATAACATCCATTTATGATTAAAATACTTAATAAAATGGGACAGAAGGAAAATACCTTAACATAATAAAGGCCATATATAACAAACCCTCAGCTAATAACATAATTAACAGTGAAAAATGGGAGCTCTTCACTCTAATTCAGGAACACGACAGGGCTGTCCCCTATCAACTCTGCTTTTCAACATAGTAACGGAAGTCCTAGCCAAAGCAATTGGGCAAAAGAAAGAAATAAAAGGTAACTGAATCGAGAATGAAGAAGTGAAATTGTCACTTTTTGCAGGGGACATGATTCTCTATATAGCAAATCCTAAAGGCCCCAACACAAAAACCATTAGAAACAATAAATAAATACAGTAA
>NW_017731973.1:1037568-1048499 GCF_001890085.2 Hipposideros armiger | reverse complement strand
TGTACTCTGATGTTCACTGCAGCTTTATTCATGGTGGCCAAGATATGGAAACAACCAAAGTGTCCTTTGATAGATGACTGGATAAAGAAGATATGGTATATATGCACAAGGGAATACTACACTGCCATAATAAAAGGTGAAATAATGCCATTTGCAACACCATGGATGGATCCTGAGATTATTAGGCTAAGCAAAATATGTCAGAAAGAAAAAGTTGAGAACCATATGCCTTCACTCATATGTGGCATATAAAATTGAAAGCAAAAAAGGAACAAGAAAAATAAAGAAACAAAAACTCATAGACACAAACAACAGTTTAGTGGTTACTAGATGGGAAGGATGGAGAGGGTATGGTAGAAAAGGGGAAAGGGGGTCAAATATATGGTGATGAAAGGAGAACTGACTCTGGGTGGTGAACACACAATACAATATATAGATGATGTATTATTGAAATGTACACTTGAAACCTATATAATTTTACTTACAAATATCACCCCAGTAAATTTAATTGAAAAATTTTTTTAAGAAATAAACTTCTGTATAACTTGTTAAGCCAATGGAAAAAAAATTAAAAATTAAATAAAAAGAATTCTATACCACAACAAAATGGAATTTGTCCCAAGTATGGAATGCTAGTTCAATATTCAAAAATCAACTAATGTAATCCATCACATCAACAGAATAAATAGAGAATTGACATGATCATGTCAGTAGATACAGAAAAGACATTTGACAAAATCTAACAACCATTTATGATAAAAATTCAGCAAACTAGGGGTAGAGGGAAAATTCCCCAAATTGTAAATAATATCTAAATAAATCCCACAGCTAACATTATACTCAGTGGTAAGGAACTAGAAGCTTTCCCACTCGGATCAGAAATAAGACAGGGTATCTCCTCTCTCCATTCCTTTGCAACATCATACTGGAAGTACTAGTTAATGCAATAGGCAAGAAAAGAAATAGAAGGAATACAGATCCAGAAGGAAGACATAAAACCATCTTTATTCAAAGACAACATGATTGTCTATGTAGAAAAAACTGAAAGAATTGACAAAAACAAAACCAAAAAAAAACCCTGCAGCTAATAAGCAATTATAGCAAGGTCAAGGACATAACATTAATACACAAAAGTCACTTGATTTCCTATATGCCAGCATTGAACAAGTTTTTTATTTGAAATTAAAAACACAGTGCTATTTACATTAGAACCCCCCAAATGAAATACTTAGGTATATAGCTAACAAATTATGTAGAAGATCTATATGAGAATAACTACAAAACTCATAACAAAGTTAAAGACTGACACTACCTGAGTTCAAGACTTACTATATAAAGCTACAGTAATCAAAATAAGGTGGTACTTGCATAAGAAGAAACAAATTGATCAACAAAACAGAGTACTGATTCTGGAAATAGATCCATAGAAGTATAGTCAACTGATATTTGACAAAGAAACAAAGGCAGAAGCATGCAGTAAAGAAAGTCTTTTCAACAAATGATGCTAGAACAGCTGGACTACATGCAAAATAATGAATCTAGAAACACACCTTCCACACATCACAAAAAGTATCACAAAATGAATCACAAACCTAAATGTAAAATGGAAAACTGTAAAACTCCTAGAAGACAAAATAAGAGAAAATCTAGATGATCTTAAATATGGCAATGATTTTTTAATTAAAACACCAAAGGCATTATCCATGAAAGAAATAATTGATAAGCTGGATTTCAATAAAATTAAAATTTTCTGCTCTACAGAAGACAATGTCAAGAGAATTAGAAGACAAGCCACAGACTGGGAGAAAATGATTGCAGAAAAGACTCCTAATAAAGGACTGTTATCCAAAATACAGTAAGTCTGCGACTTACCAACGAGTTCCATTCCAGGAGAGCGTTTGCAATCAGATTTGTTCATAAGTCTGACAAAGTGAGTCTTACACATCTTTGACACAAATATACAATGTAAAGCATAAAGAAACTAAACATATACACAAAAACACTGTAAGTGAACTATTTTTACTTTTACAGGTACCTTAAAATGGTGCTACAGTACAGTACAACAACTGGCATATAGGCGAGTGCATGGAGTGAACTGACAAGAGCAGACACGTGAGCTACTTCCACGATTTGTTTGCATCTACAAATGCTCGTAATGCAAGGCCTGTTCATATCTGTGAAAGTTCACAAATCAAATGTTTGTAAGTTGGGGACTTACTGTAACAAAAAAAACTCTTAAAACTTAATAATAAGAAATCAAACAATCCAATTTAAAAGTGGGCCAAAGACCTTCACAAACACCTCACCAAAGAACATGTACAGATGACAAATAAGCATTTCAAAAGATGTATATCATAAGTCATCAGGAAAATGCAAATTTAAAAAAAAACAATGAAATACTACTGCACACTTATGAGAATGGCCAAAATCCAGAACACTGACAACACCAAATAGTGGTAAGGATGTGGAGCAACCAGAACTTCAGTCCATACTGGTGGAAATGCAAAATGGTACAGCCACTTTGAAAGATAGTTTGGTAGTTTCTTAGAAAACTAAGCATACGCAGGATTGGATCCAAGATGGCAGATTACGTAAACGCTATGCCTACTGCCTCCCAGGATCACATTAAAATTACAAATACATTATAGAACAATCAACCTAAAGAATCATCTGAAGACTAGCTGAACAGAAGCCATATAACTAATGATATAAAGAAGAGGCCACATTGAGATTAGTAGGAGGGAGCAGGGGAGACCAGAAGCTGGTTGAACCCAAGCCCATGGATGGTGGTTGAACACTGGGAGGGACACCGGGCGGCAGAGGTCCCCTTGAAAAGAAAGGGGTCCCAGTCCCATGTTGGTTTCCCCAGCCCAGGAGTCCTGTGCTGGGAAGAGGAGTTCCCAGGGCACCTGGCAGTGAAAATCAGCAATGACTCTGTCTGCGTTTCCAAATGGGGCAGAGAGTGGCTAGAAACCCAGATACCCGCTTGTAGAGCCAGCACACGGACTCACTGCTTGCGGGCACTTCCCTGGTCTCTGGTGGAGGAGCGGCAGCTCGGGAGGCCCCGGTATGTGTGGGGAAGGACTCAATTGTGTGGCTTCAGGGCAGGAGCTGGACAGACAGGAGCCATTGTGGTCCCAGTGTAGAACATGGCACATGTGAGGCCTACAGGAGGACGCCATCTTTTCAGTGTTAAGCTTTCACCTAAGGGCCAAGTCTGGGACCGCATTGGTCTGGTGGAATCTGTGCATGCATACTACCTTGGTGATGCCCTGGGTCCCAGGCCCCACATAGCATGTGCGACATCATACAGGACATTCTTGACTGCTAAACTGCTGGTCCCACCCCACAGGCTGTGGAGACTTTTTCACAGTTGAGTGGATGACCTGTGGCTGCCCAGGAAATGTTTACTGGTGTGCAGTAAACCAAGACCTGTGCCACGTCATCTCTCAGGGGCTCTCAGGAGCCTGCAGGCCTGAGATGGATCATGGCTGGCTGTGACATTCTTGGGGCATTTCAGCAGGGTGGTCATGGACCCAGCACTGGTGCAAGACCCAAGATTTCATTGGCTTTGTAGAAACCACCAACCACACTCCTTAGATCCCTGGAACCCCACACTACCCACCTAGAGCTAGATTGCCAGGGTCACTCTGGGCTCCTAGGTGACTGGCCCTGTCCCACAAGCCCCAGAGGACTTTTGCAGCAGCAAAGGCCCAGTGACAGCCCGGGGAGATTTTCTTGGTGTACAGTGACCCACAAGCTATGCCATAGCCACACTTAGGCAGCTCTCGGGGATTTCCAAGCCTGAGGCAAGTGGTGCTACCTGCAGTGTTCTAAGGGCATTTTGCGAAGTGGTCACAGGCCAGGCACTGGCGTAAGAACTGAATCTGCATTAATTTTGTAAAAACCACCAGCCAAGTCTTGTGACTCCCTGGGACGCCACTCCTCCCAGCTAGAGCTGCATTGCCTGGGGCACTCTCAAAGTTGTGTCAATCAGTGCCGCTCACTCAACCAAGGAGGCTCTTTCAATGGCTGGGCCTTACAGGCAACTGACAGGTGGGAATAGGCCTAGAGGTCCCTGGGCCTATTGCTAAGCTACCCCAGGCCCACTACTGGTGGCAGCTGGCCTCAATTCACAGCGAGGCCACCCCCACAAGCCTCCAGGTCCAACACAGGTAACAGCCAACCACATATAGCTTTGTGGTTCCCACCAGTTAGCCATGGGCTGGTAACAGGCAAGGCTGAAATTTGCCTGCATGGGAGCCCCTCCCAAAGACACCAGAAACAACATAACCAGAGGCCAGCTTCATACTATACCAGAGCACTACCTGGCTAACCCCACAGGTGGCACACCCCAAAGGGGGTCTCAACTGGCACAAGAGCCCATGGGGGCGAATCCTCCTCTGAGGAGTCAGCCCCCACACAGCAGCTCATACACTGTCAGTGTAGCCAATCTTTACAATCAGTCAGCCTGGAAGTCAATCCCATCCACTGATATGCCAAAAAGCAGTTCAGGCTTGACTACAACAGGGGAACACACACAACACACTCAAGGGACAATCCTGGAACACATGCACAGGAGATCAGGGAGACTGTACCATTGGACCACACAAGATACACACTACATAAGGCTACCCAGCAGAGCACAAGAGATCTATCTGATACATAAAAGCAAACACAGAGAGGCACACAGACTGAGGAGACAAAGTAACATGTCCCAAATAAAACAACAGGAGAAACCTCCAGAAATAGAAATAAATGATATGAAGGCAACCAACCTACCAGAGCCAGAGTTTAAAACACTGATTACAGGAATACTTAAGAAACTTAGTGAAGATTTCAACAAAAAATAGCAAGCATAAAGGACACAGAAACCATAAAAATGAATGAATCAGAGGGCCTGGCCGAATGGCTCAGTTGGTTAAGAGTTGGCTTGGGAGCGCAAGCTCTGAGGAGCAAGGCTACCGGTCCGGTTCCCACAGGGGCCAGTGACACTGTGCCCTCTATAGCTAAGATTGTGAAAAACAGTTCTACCTGGAGCTAGGCTGCTGAGAGTGGCCAGCGAAGGCATAGACTGTAGTGGAGCTGCAGTGTGCTGCTGTGAGCTACCCTGAGTGGACGGCAGCTGGTGAGAGCTGCTGTGAGCTGCCGTGAGTGGCGGTCCAATGGCCGGTGCCTGACTGCCTCAGCTGGGAAGAGCGCAATGATTATAATATCAACATGGGTTAGTGAAGTGGCGTCCTCCACAACTAGACTGAAGAACAAAAGGACAGCAACTTGTCTGTTCCCCTTCCCTGATTCCCCAACGTTGTTCCCTCCCCCAATTCCACAATAAAAAAAAATCTTAAAAATAAAATTGTGGTACATTTATACAATGGAGTATTACTCTGCCATAAAAAAAGAATGACATTTTTACCATTTGCAACAATATGGATGGACCTGGAGGATATCATGCTAAGTGAAATAAGTCAAACTGAGAAGGACAAATACCATATGATAACACTTATATGTGGAATCTAAAGAACAGGATAAACAACAAACAAAAGAAATAGACTCATAGATACATAGAACAAATTGATGGCTGCTTGATGAGAGGGGGGTTGGGGGATAGGTGAAAAAGATGATGGGATTAAAAAGTAAAATTGGTAGTCTCAAAGTAGTCACAGGGATGTATAATCCAGTATGGGGAACATAATGTTGTATATACTATGTAGGGTATCAGATGGGTACTAGACTTATTGGGGGATCACTTCATAGATTGTATAAATGCCCAACCACTGTGCTGTATACCTGAAACACATATAAAATAATATAGGTCAACTATAAATTATATATATTTTCACAGGATGTAAAGTACAGCATAGGAAATGTAGTCAATGGTATTGTAATAGCAATGTACAATGTCAGATAGGTAGTAGATTTGGTGGGGTTACCCCTTTGTGAGGTGTGTAAATGTCTAATCGTTATGTCGTTTTATACACCTGAAACTAAGAAAAAGGAAAAGAAAAAAAAAAGTAAACATACTCTTACCATTTGATCTAGCATTCGTGCTCTTTAGCATCTACCCAAAGAGGTGGAAAAATTATGTCCACACAAAAACCTGAACACAGATGTTTATAGCAGCTATGTTCATCGCTGCCAAAACTTGGAAGCAACTAAGATGTAATTCAGTAGGGGAATGGATAAATAAACCCAGACAATGTAATATATTAAGTGCCTAAAAGAAATGAGCTAAAAAGCCAGGAAAAGATATGGAGAAACCTTAAATGTGTATAATAAGCAAAGAAGCCAATCTGAAAAGGATACCTAGTATAGGGCTCCAGCTATATGACATTCTAGAAAATGCAAAACTATGGAGACAGCAAAAGATCAGTGTTCGCCAAGGGGTGAGGGAGAGAAATGAATAGTTGGAACACAGAGAATTTTTAGGGCAGTGAAAATACTCTGTATTATACTGTAATGGTGGATACATGTCATTACACATTTGTCCATAGGATGTACAAAACTGACAGTGAACCATAATGAAAACTATAGACTCTGGGTGATAATAACATGTCAAAGTAGGTTAATCAATTGTAAGAAATGTTCCATTCTGGTGGGTCATGTTGATAATGGGGAATGCACATGTGGGGGCAGGAGGTATATGGGAAATCTCTATCTTGCTCTCAATTTTGCTGTGAACCTAAAACTTCTTTAAAACATTAAAAAAAAAGACCAGGAAGGCCAAAGCTCTAACCAATTTCCTAATATAATCTTATGAAGAGCCACAATTTTTAGATGTATTCAAATGACATTAATTGAGCACCTGCTATGTTCCATGCTACTTATATATTGAAAAACAGATCTAAACTTAATACGATCATAAAATAAACCTGTACTCTAATAAGAAGTTGGGAGAACACAGGATCTTTTGAAAAACTAACTTTTGTCTTTTTTAATCTTTAAGTAAATAGAGTTGTGAAGAGTTCAGCGTTTTTTGTTTGGGGTGGTTTTTTTCTTATTTTTAGTTTGTTTTTAGCAAAGAATGTCATCTTTTGCTGATGAAATCTCTAGTCTATAAGAATGACAATATCAAAGGTCTTGAGTTTATGTACATTTTTTTCCATCAGGCAGACAACTTGTTAGTAAACAAAGGTTTGTTGGAGGTCTGAGCAGAGAACAATTTCTTAACCATTCTTCTCTCCTGCTAACATGAATGTACAGCCTTTGGCAAGACACTGATAATCTCCAACCCAGGATTGCCCAAACATAATTTCTTTATGGTTCATGATGCAGTGAGAAAAATGGTCAACACAAGGAACTGCATTGAACTGGACTTCAGTAACTCATTGTTTGAGAATGTGGTCTCTGGAGTAAGAGAGGCTTGAGTTCAAATCCCAGCATTATTATATTTTCATTATGGATCTATAGACACTGAGGTTTATTTTTTGCAAATATTGGGTTGTTGGAAAAGTCATGATGCATGTTTGCAACAGATGGCACTAGTTCATTTTAGGAAGCACTAGAGTCATTTGCATCTATGTTATTGCTATGTTATTTGACAGATGACAATTCTAGCTTCATTCTAAAAAAAATGAGCAATGTGGTTCAGTTTTGGAGATTTTACAACAAGGTGAAGAATGATGACCACGGCATTTTTGCCATATTTTACTGTTTTACTTACATAAAGGGAAGAACGCACATCAAGCTTGTGAAAAGTTGCATAAAGTTTATGGTGGCAATGCTCTACAAGAACGTCAGTGCCAGTGATGGTTCATGAAATTCCGTGCTGGTGATTTTATCTCAATGATGCTCCTTGGTCAGGGAGGCCCACCGAGGTTGAGAATGACAAAATAAAGGCACTGATCGAGTCAAACCCACATTACACAACCCAAGAGATTGCAGAAACATTGAACATCTATCATTCAAGCGTTCCCGACCATCTGAAGAAGCTGGGATATGTAAGCAAGCTCGATCGATATTTGGGTTCCGCATAAACTCAAAGAAGTTCATTTGACAGCGTGTAAAAACATCTGCAATATGCCCATTAAGCGTGAGGAAAATTATCCTTTTTTGAAGCGACTGATAACTGGTGATGAGAAGTGGATTGTTAACAACAATGTGGTGCACAAACAGTCTTGGTCACAAAATGATGATTCGTTTCAAACGACATCGAAAGCAGACACTCATCAGAGGAAGATTATGCTCTCAGTGTGGTGGGATTTAAAGGTGTCGTATTTTTCGAGCTCCTACCAAGGAACCAAACAATCAATTTGAATGTGTACTGTTGGCAATTGGACAGTTTGCATGAATGCACTATCCATAAACATCCAGAGCTTGTTAATTGTAAAGGAGTTGTGTTCCATCGCGACAACACGAGGCCACACACAAGTTTGATCACCCGTCAAAAATTATTGGCGCTTGGATGGGATGTGTTGCCACACCCACTACACTCGCCTGACCTTGTGCCATCAGACTTCCACTTGTCTCCCTCTCTTCAAAACTCCTTGCATGGTATAACATTCAATTCAGATGAGGCTGTAAATCAGCACCTTGTTCAGTTTTTTGCAAATAAAGACAGGTCCTTCTATGAATGAGGAATTATGAAGCTCACTGAAAGATGGCAAAAGGTTATTGAACAAAACAGGCAATATGTCATTGATTAATCTTTGTTCTTTATGTAAACAAATGGCCATTGAAAAACAGACAAAATACATCCTGACTTTTCCAACAACCCAACATAAAATAAGGATGACAAAAGAGTTATCCTTGGGGCAGCTGGTTAGCTCAGTTGGTTAGAGCTCAGTGCTCATAACACCAAGGTTGCCAGTTCAATCCCAACATAGGCCACTAAGATGCGCCCTCCACAACTAGATTGAAACAACTACTTGACTTGGACCTGATGGGTCCTGGAAAACACACTGTTCCCCAATAAAAAAAATTTTAAAAAGGAGTTATCCTTATAGGGTTGTTGTATGTATTACATAAGTTTTAAGGACCATGAAGTCTGATATTTTACCATATTGCAAGCTAACATGTTGAATGCCTGCCAGTTTCGTGGGCGTTGGTAGAAGAAAAGAAACTCCTGGGTCAAAAATAGTGGATAGCTCATTATTCACAGCAATGGAAGTAGCCAGAGTATCAGCACTTGTGTTGCTTCTCCAAGCCCAGTTCCCACAGGAAAAGGTCCAGAGGACACATAGAGAAGCACTGGGTTGCATTATAAGAGAAGAATCTGAAGTTTAGAAAACACGAATCTTCCAATAATGGGACAAAAGCATGCCAACCCTTTTCTCCAGAGGGAGACACTATCTGTATTTTCTAAGGCTGTAAGCAAACCTGCCATTTGCACCGGTGGGGGACACTATTACTAGCTTCTAAGGCTATTCTCTATACCAACATCCTTGAAAAGATAACCGAGGACAAATGACAGTCAGTGCCTCTGCTCAGAAGACATACAGAAATGCAAGAAACCCACGGAGAATTGTCTCCCAAAAATGAGAGTTCATTTCAAGCACTTAGCACAGGACCTAGAAGGTAGTAAGTGCTCAATAAAAATTAGTTCCTTTTATCATCATCACCACTAATTAAAACATTATCCACTGACTGACTCCCAAGCCAAACTGTAAAGTAAATCAAGATGTTTTGTTTTGTTGTTGTTTAAAAAAGAGTAGCCAGTGGACCAGTTTACAATAGGAATTATATATATTCTACAAATTACTCTCTCAAGATAAAATTTTATAACTAAAACATCCTTCGCCCTGAATTCAAAATAAACTATAATTTGTTTGGGGGGTTGAGCATTTAATTCAGATGCATTTTCAAGAAAAAAATATAAATATGATAATTCATTCATAGATTTCTGAGTATTATTAATCTTTCCAGTGGTAAATTCAAGTCACCATTCTCAAAGAAAGCAATTGCTATCAGCCACTTAACGGTACAGGTAGCTGGTTCAAAATCTGTCTGCCAATGATTGACTGAGATGTGAGAAAAGATAAGGGAATAATCAAGGTAAATTCAAACAGTTCCCTGCCGCCACCATCATCCCCACCATGGTATGAATGATCACTACTTTATTGTTTGGTTGAAGAAAATTTTAAGAGACTCAATCTGCAACATGTCATACCATAAACAAAGAATTTTTCTGTAGCAATCCTGGTGTTTCTGTTAAAAACAACAAAACTGTCCTCCAGAAAGAACTCCCTCCAAAAATTTCACTAACCCTAATAACTATTTCCTACTTCCTCACTGCTTCTTACGTAGAATACACTGGTATTTTTGTATCTGTCAATATGATGTTTCATAATTATTCTCATGGTATTTAGAAAGGTTTTGCTCTGTTGCCTGAGTTACACTGCAGATTCTTCAAAATCACAGAGGCTTCTTTACATGTGGTTACTTTCCTCCCCACACAATAGATGCCAGAGTATTCTCCCTGTCTTTGTATTGAAAATTACATTAGTTAATTTTCTTAGAAACTTAGCTGTCATACTGTATGCCTCCATGATCTATTTTATGACCCCTGCCTACCCACCATAGCTGTCACTGTCAGAGATCTTGAAAGACTTGTCAACATTCAAAATTTCTGTATGCTGATCTAACTTCACACTATGACCCACTATCATCTGGCTTCTGCCCCATCATTCTATTGAATTTCTATCACTAGACTCCCTATGAATATCTTATTAGCCATATATAATGACCTCTTGTTCACGCTAATCCTATCTGACCTCTGTGCATTATTTGAAACTTCTAACTCCTTCAGCTTTCTAAATCTCTCCTTACCTTTTTCTTTTAATTATTTTTATTATGAAATACACATTTTTTAGAATTAGTTTCAGCTGTACAACACAGTGCAATAGTTATACTTTTTATCCCTCGAAGTGACAACCCCCCCTTCCCAAATCTGCCGCCCCACTTCCCCCCAATATCATACATATCTATTACAA
>NW_017731973.1:1022991-1037507 GCF_001890085.2 Hipposideros armiger | reverse complement strand
TATATATATTCACTTATAGTTGACATGTAATATTATACAACATCAACTTCAGGTGTACAGTGCAGTGATCAAGCCTCTTCCCCATCAATGATGAGGTCTCCCAGGGTGTCAGGTGGTCACATGTCTCCTTACTTCTAAGATACCGCTATCTTATGATTATTTACTTCTCAGACCACTGTATTACTGGCTTTTTTCCTCACCTATCGGCAAAACATTGGCCATTCCCCCAGGCCTCAGGATTCCTTCCTCTATTTTGTTTGTTTGTATTTTTCTTTTCTCCCTCCCACCTTCATCTCCAGCAATTTTGTTCAAGCACTAGGTTCTAACAACAAGCTAAGTGTTGAAAAAATTCAAGTCTGTAATATTTTTCTCCAGTTTGGTTTTCTCTCCTACCTCCAGCCCAGTATGGCAATGTAACTATGACTCCATATAACTGTAATAAAGGCACTTATCAGTCCCAAACTGAACTCATTATCCCTCTCCTACAGTCAGTTCTTGCTCTTATAATATCTATCATGATTAGAGGCATCAACAGACACACCACCTAGTTACACAAGAGAGATGCCTCCAAATCTTCCTCTACTCTACCACCCATATTTATCCCCCATATAAAATTGGTTAACAAGTTGTGATAATTCTGTTTCAAATTTCCCCATTTATCTGATATCTCACCTAGGCCTGCCACATTTGAAGATCTAATCATATTTTGTTTGGTTAGTTTTTTTGGCCTGGGTAAAACCAGGTGGATAGTAGGTGCTATGGGCAGGCACAGTCCCATGACTGATACCCAGTTAATTTCACTTGCTATTTGTTGATACTTTGAAGATGGCCATTCTGACAAGTGTAAAGTGATATCTCATTGTGATTTTTATTTCCATTTCTCTGATGATTAGTGATGTTGAGCATCTTTTCATATGTCTGTTGGGCATCTGTATGTCCTCTTCGGAGGAATGTTTATTCAGGTCCTCTACCCATTTTTTTAAATTGGATTGTTAATCTGTTTGGTGTTAAGTTGTATGAGACCCTTATAAATTTTTTATATTAACCCTTATTGGATGTATCATTGGCAAATGTCTTCCCCCATTCAGCAGGTTGTCTCTTTATTTTGTTGGTGGTGTCCTTCACTATGCAAATTATTTTGTAGTTTGATGTAGTCCTATTTGTTTTTTTTTTCTTTTGTTGCCCTTGCTGGAGGAGACATATCCAGAAAGATATTGCTATGATCTATGTCAAAGAGTTTACTGCCTATGTTTTCTTCTAGGAGTTTTATGGTTTCAGGATTTACATTTAAGTTTTAATCCATTTTGAGTTTATTTTTGCACGTGGTGTAAGAAAGTGGTCCAATTTCATTTTCTTGCATGTATCTGTCCAGTTTTCCAACATCACTTATTGAAGAGATTGTCTTTACCCCACTGTATATCCTTGCCTCCTTTGTTTTAGATTAATTGGCTATATAAGCAAAGATATAGACAGTTTTTATGACAGTATCATACATTTTTTATTATTATAACTTTGTAGTATAGTTTGAAATCAGGAAACGTGATACCACCCATTTTGTTCATTCTCAAGATTTCTTTGGTTATTCCAGGTCTTTTGTGGTTCCATATAAATGTTAGGATTAGTTGTTCTAGTTCTGAGAAAAATGTCATTGGTATTTTAATATGGGTTACATTGACTCTGCATATTGCTTTGTATAGTAAGGACATTTTGACAATATTAATCCTTCCAAACCATGAGCATGGTATATGCTTCCACTTGTTAGTGTTCCCTTTGGTGAAATTTGCCCTTATGTGTTTTTATGCTTTTTGATGTAATTGTAAATGGGATCGTTTTCATAATTTCTCCTTCTGAGCATTCATTATTGTTATATAGAAATGCAACATATTTCTGTATATTAACTTTGTACCCTTCAACTTTGCCAAATTCATTTATTCATTCTAATAGTTTTTTGGTGGAGTCTTAGTGTTTTCTACATATAATATCATGTCATCTGTAAATATTAAGAGTTTTACTCCTTCCTTTCCAATTTGGGTGCTTTTTATTTCTTTTTCTTGTCTGATTCCTATAGCTAGGACTTCCCATACTATGTTGAATAAAGTGGCAAAAGTGGGCATCCTTGTCCTGTTCCTTAACTTACAGGAAAATCTTTTAGTTTTTCACCATTGAGTATGATATTAGCTGTGGGCTTGTCATATATAGCACTTATTACGTAGAAGTATGTTCCTTCTAGAGCCATGCTGTTGTTAGTTTTTATCATAAAATAATGTTGAATTTGTCAAATGCATTTTCTGCATCCACTCAGATGATCATATAATTTTATCCTTCATTTTTTATATGATGTATCACATTGATGATTTATAGATGTTGAAACATCCTTGAATTCCTGGGATAAATCCTTTTCTTAAAAACGAATTAAAACACCTAGGAATAAATTTCACCAAGAAAGTGAAAGACCGGTATGATGAAAACTATAAAACATTAATGAAATAAACTGAAGAAGACACAAATAAATGGAAAGATATTTTGTGCTAACAGATTGGAAGAATTAATATTGTTAAAATGCCCTTAGTACCAAAGCAATATGTAGATTCAGTGCAGTCCCTCTCAAAATTCAAATGGCAATTTTTCACAGAAATAGAACAAACAATTCTAAAATGTGTATGAAATCACAAAAGACTCCAAAAAGCCACAGCAACCTTGAAAAAGAAGAATGAAGCTAGAAGCATCATACTCCCTGATTTCAAACTATACTACAAAGTTGAAATGATCAAAACAGTATAGTATTGGCATATAAAATAGATACCATAGATCAACTGAACTGAATACAGACCCCAGAAATAACCTATGCATAAGTGGTCAATTAATTTATGACAAAAGAGCCAAGAATATACAATGGGTAAAGGACAGTCTCTTCAGTAATTTATGTTGGGAAAACTGGACAGCCACATGCAAAAGAAAAAAGAAACTGGACCATTATCCTTTTTTTATTAAATTTATTGGGGTGACATTGGTTAGTAAAATTATATAGGTTTCAAGTGCACATTTACATAAAATAGCATCTCTATATTGCTTTGTGTGTTCACCACTGAGGGTCGCTTCTCCTTCTATCACCATATATTTGCCCCCCTTTTCCTTCTTCTACCACCCTCCTCCCCCTTTACCCTCTGTTTCCAAGAAGACATACAAATGGACAACAGATATATGAAAAAATTTTCAACTTCACTAGCTCTAAGGGAAATGTAAATCAACACCACAATGAGATATTATTGCACACCTGCTAGAATGGCTATCATCAATAAGACAAATAATAATGTTGGAAAGGCTGCTGAGAAAAAGGAACCCTTATACACTGCTGGTGGGACTGTAATTTGGTACAATCACTATGGGATACAGTATGGAGGTTCCTCAAAAAATTAAGAATAGAATTACCATAGGACCCAGCAATCCCTCTCCTGGGTCTCTACCCAAAAAATCTGAAAACATTTATCCATAAAGGTGTATGTACCCCTATGTTCATTGCGGCATTTTTCATAGTGGCCAAGACATGGATCATTATTTTATACCATACTCAAAAATTAACTCAAAATGGATTAAAGATTTCTATGTAAAACCTGAAACCATAAAATTCCTATAACAACACAGGCGGTAATCTCTTTTACATAGGTCTTGGTGATTCTTTTTTTAATCTGACACCAAAAGCTAAAGGAACAAATGCAAAAATAATCAAGTCGGTCTACATCAAGCGAAAAAGCTTCTGCACAGCAAAGGAAACATCAATAAAACTAAAAGGAAACCTACTGAATGGAGAAAATATTTGCAAATTAAGGATAGAAAAGGGGCACTGTAATAAATCATAAATTCCTAACAGGGCAGGTCATGGTGGTACTCAAGCCCCAGGCCTATAACTCCTTTAATATGAAAGTTTTTTTAACCAAGCCCTGTCCATTGTTCTTATGAATCTAGGTAACACACCTTTGAAATGCCTGTATTCAGACCCCTCCTTTTGAAGAGTGACCACTCTCAATAAAGCACAGAATTTAACTATCTGGTCCTTGCCTTGCTTTCTCCAATTTTCATGTAATCATCTTTACATTCCCTCCTTAATTCTAAATTCATAAAAGAAACTGCAAAAATGTTATTCTTGGGAGCATTTGAGATCTTGCTCCACAGTATATGTCATCAGTTTTGCCTCAAAATAAACTCATAAAAATTCTCTACAGGTTTCAACATTTCTTTCATTGATGAAATCATATAGATGGTAAGGGGCTAATACCCCCAATATATAAAGAACTTATACAACTCAGTAGCAAAAAATAAAATAAACAATCTTATTTAAAAATTGGCAGAGGATCTGAATAGATATTTACCAAAGAACACACACAGATAGCCAACAGGTACAATGAAAGGATCCTTTACATCACTAAATATCATGGAAATGCAAATCCAAACTACAATGAGATATTACCTTACACCTGTTAGAATGGATAGTCTCAAAATGAAGAGAAATAACAAGTGTTGGCCAGTATGTGGAGAAGAGAGAACACTTGTGCACTGTTGATGGGAATGTACATTGGTGCACACACTATGGAAAACAATATGGAGGTTCACCAAAAAATTAAAAATAGAACTACCATGTTAATAAAAAGAAACAACAGGCCCAAGGTGGAATTGCTTGCCTACAGGACAACAAAGGCAGACTTAATTGTAGCTTCAACCCCTCCCAGGTAAATGACCTTAAACCAATCAGTCTGAAGTTTCCCAATCAATGCTAATGAGATAATCTCCCTGATAAGACCCTTGTTGCCCCTTCCCACAAAAAAGTTGCCCTTGCCTAAAAAAATCCTTTCTTTTCTTTTGCTAATAACTTTCTTATACTGCCCAGTTTATTCCTATAAAATCCTTCCATTTTGCGAAATTTCTGGGAGCACCTCTCTATTTACTAGATGGGATGCTGCCTGCTTCATAAATTGTTCAATTTACTCAGTTAAATTTTTTCTTTAAAAACATATGACCCAGCAATTCCACTTCTGGGTGTTTATCTGAAGAAAATTTAAACACTAACTGGAAAAGATAAATGCACCTACATGTTCATTACAGCATTATTTACAATCGCCACGATATGGAAACAATCTAAGTATACAGCAATAAATAAATGGATAAAAAAAGTGACTCACAAGGTCTAATACCTAAGTTCGAGTACTTGCTTGCATGTGCTTACATTGGCAGCACTGTACAAACAGCTCAGTAAGGTTTCATTTCCTTGCTATATCTGTCTCACAGCTGTGTTCATGTTGACATGTGGCAGTGTCTTGCTGAGTGGTGTTCATTATTGTTGTTGCGTGTTTTTGTGTGCCAGCACAAAAATGAATGAGCTTGAATTACAGCAATGAACAAACATTACATTTATTGTTAAACTTGGAAAGAGTGGAAGTGAAATCAGGGACATGTTAGTCCAAGTTTATGGGGATAATGTCATGAATAAAATGGCAGTGGACAAATGGATTAAACGTTTTTCTGAGGGGAGAGAACGTGTCACCGATGAAGAGAAGTCAGGGTGGCCAATAAAGAGCAGAACTGATGAAAACATTGCAAAAATTCGTCAACTTATGCATCAAACTCATCGCATAGCAGACCAAGTAAACATCAATAGATAAGCAGGTTGGAAAATCTTAATTGAAAATCTTGGCATGAAAAAGGTGTGTGCAAAAGCGGTCCTGAAGGAGCTCACCAATGATCAAAGGCAAAGGAGAGTTGATGTTTGCCAAGACCTTTTGGAGAGGTAAGGAAATGTTTTGGCTGTGTTATCACTGGTGATGAAACATGGGTGTACCAGTATGACCCTGAAACAAAGCGTCAACATGCACAATAGAAGTCAGCCAATTATCCATGACAAAAAGTTCCGTTGGTCCCAATAAAGTGTTAAAACGATATTGCTAACCTTTTCTGATATCAGAGGGATTATTCATTATGAATTTGTACCAACTGGATAAACAGTTAACCAAGTTTACTATTTGGAAACACTGAAAAGGCTAGGTGAAAAAGTTAAATGACCTGAACTATTTGCCAACAATTCATGGCACTGGAATCACGACAATGCACCAGCTCACAAGGCACTGTCTATGAGGAAATGTTTAGCCAGTAAACAAATAACTGTATTGGAACACCCTCCCTACTCACCTGATCTGGCCCCTCAATGACTTCTTTCTTTACCCGAAGATAAAGGAAATATCGAAAAGAAGACATTTTGATGACATTAAGGACATCAAGGGTAATATGACAACAGCTCTAATGGCCATTCCAGAAAAAGAGTTCCAAAATTGCTTTGAAGAGTGAACTAGGTGCTGGCATGGGTGCATAGCTTCCTAAAGGGAGTAATTTGAAGGTGACTGTAGTGATATTCAGCAATTGAGGTATCTTCTAGGATGAGTTCACAAACTTAATTGTCTGACCTCATATATAGATTTATGTTTATTTGATGTCACAGAGTTATGTTTGAATAAGCATTGAACAGGTCTGGAAAACTTTTTTTTTCCAGAAAAATGTAATAGAGTAAGGGCAGTAGGATAGAGGGCTCTTATTTCTTTATATACTTTTGTGTTGTGAAAATAAAATAATTAAATGTTCACAAATATACAAAAAATAAAATGAAGTGAATTTACAGGCTTGGGTAGATTTGGAAAGGCTACCTCTTCCTTTCAGACAGGAGGAGACAAGGAGAGCAGACATCGACCTGTGTGGCAAAGGGATGGGAAACTAAGAGGGCTCCTGCCTGTGTGTACCTTAGACACAGCGCCTGAGAGTGAATGGGGACAGGTGTGGGTGGAAGTGGGAGGTTCTAGGCAATGACACATTTAGGGTGGGGGAAAGGAAAGGATCATCAAGCTGCACAGAGGACCCAACTGGGATAGGGCCCAGCTGAAAGAAATCCAAAGGGGAGGGCAGTTCCCACTGGAGGGAGGGAGCCTAGGAGGAGGCACTAGAAAAGAAGGTGAATAGTTTTGGAGGGGTACCAGACATAAATCTCTGGTGTTACAACTTGTTTTTGTAACTGATTTTCATATTTTTTCAGTAAAAGATTCAGTCTATTTCTTTGGATTTTATTGTTACGTTTGGTAGAACTAAGGAAAGATACTGACATTTTCGTAATTTCATGTGTTACGCCCATTTAAAATATTTTTCTCTGTAAGTCCAGAGGAAAGGATATAGTAAACTAAAGTGAATTCCACTGCTCTCACTTAATATCCTCAACAAACCCATCTTGGCCTTTGAGCCCTTGGACAAGCATGCTTAGTGAGATGGGCAGCTAAAGAGTAAGACAGGTTTAAAAACGATGTTACTGGAAGAAAGACCCAGCTTTAATGGGTAAGGGAAGGGGATGGAAGTTTCACAGAGGCCAATGTCTTATTCAAAATCAGTGATTTTTACTTCTAAAAAAAATGGTAATGATCCTCTGGGTTTAACTGAGATAACAGCAAGCAAAGTAGTGAAAGGGAATGACCAGGAAAGAAGTCTCTGTTGACATCCCACTTTCTAATGACCTATCCACACACTGGAAAGTCAAACGTGGCTACACCTGTCTCTAAAGTAATGGAAAGTAAAAATAACTCAAGCCGTATTTTATTTAGAAACTAATGCTTTTTCATCTTTGCTGTAGGTCATTTGGGATCAAAGTCAAAAGTCTGCTAGAGAGTTTGTACAAAGACCTAATAGGAAACTTCCCTAAAGGCCTTTAAAATCCACATTTTCAGTGGCTTTACACCCTGCTGTAAAATACCGGTGTTCCCAGCATCATTCCTTGCATTGTTATTTCACAATAATTGCCTTCCTGCTATCTATATCAGTTTCTATTGGTAAACTTAACATATTAGAAAAAAAAAGGTTTCCTGCTACCAAATTAAAAACCTCCAGACCCCAGTGATCTGAGAGTTACAGCCACAAAGTCAGCAACCAATATGTATGAAAAACCTGCCCTATGTATGTGTAATGTGTGGGACGGAATACAGGGGTAAGCTTTAGACCCAGTTAGACAGACTGACAGACAGGGAGGGAGGGAGGGAGAGAGAGAGAGAGAGAAGAAAAGAGAAGAGAAGAGAAGAGAAGAGAAGAGAAGAGAAGAGAAGAGAAGAGAAGAGAAGAGAAGAGAAGAGAAGAGATCTTTCCAATCAGAGGAAGGTGTTGCAAGGGATCAGGGGAATGGGGCTGGTGAATTTTTTAAAAGTGTATATGGCATCTCTCTACCCAGATAAATGTGTGTTGCGTAAGTGTTGAAGAGCAGGATCTGGTCTGGAAATGAGTATGAGTAGATTAGTGTTAACCTGGGTCTTGTTTTAATGAGCGCAAGGCCCTGGGGTGGAATTACACATCATCCTCTTATTTACAATAGATTTTCTGTTTCATGGCTATAGATACGGACTGTTCCTACCAAACTTGAACCAGCTGTCTTGTCAAGGTGGATCCCTCTTTGCAGTGGCTCCATGTGACTTCATCCTCATGCCTGAGAAAACAAGTTGGAGTGCATCTTCTAATTGACAATGCTGAGGTCAGTAGCATCTCCGTTGTTTAATAAGGGTAGGGTCATAGAACTGAATTTACCCCCTTTAAACATACATTTTTTTCTCCATGGAAACATCTGCTAAAAACATGCATTGTTATCTGACTGAAAGTTAAGGTGCTTCTTAGTTTTGTCTTTTAGCTTCTTTTCTAAGAATAGTTCAGTGTCTTAAAGTCTCATTCCCCCAAAATATATCTGAAACCTCCATAAAGCAAGGGTTAGTTATTGTTAGGTTCACATTCAGAAAAAAGACCTTGATAAACCCAGGTTCCAGCCAAACGGACTTCCGTATTTTTCAATGTGCATGGCCCACGTTTTACTGCCTCCTTTCCCTTTAACACTGTTCCATCTGCCTGGACAGGCCTCTACTATCACCACATGTTTAGATCCTCAAGAACTATTTCTAACTCCCTTGATTCTGAAAGTTAAAAGCTATTTTCCTAGTTACCTACTGTACTACTACTTTATCTTTCCTATAGCATTTTTCACCTTCTCTCATATATGAGGAAATAAAAGACATTAAGTTAGTGTTGGCAGCTTTCCCCTTCTCCCTGTCCTCTAAAGATTAGCTTCTTTTTGGCTGCATGAGTGTCTCCAAGTCCAGAAACTTCTATGGAGCTTCTTGGTATGCCAGATCAATTTCTGAGCTTTTACTATGCAGCATAGGGGTAATGGGCAGAAAGCTGATAATTGCAAGGAGCAATGCTAGTTTAATTAAATTATATTGGAAAAGGGAGTGAGGGATTCTTTTTTAGAAAAAAAGCCATAGAGGATGAAAAGGACAAAAAGGAAACACTTTTAGGGATGCATTCCAAGGTGAGGTTTTAGTCGGAATGAGAATGAGGAGTGATGAGAGAGCTTTCTGGGCAGCTGCAGTGTATGAGATATTGGGGGTGAAAGTAATGTGAAAAGATAATTTGAATGTTGTCGGTTACAAATTGTCTCCCCCTTGATGTTTTTCAAAGAATGACAGTAAATACCTAAATATCCAAGCTTTTAAAATTATGTTTACTTGCTAGACTATGTTTCCTGTGATACAGCTCTATGCTGAACTGTGTGGAACCCTGCCTTCAACTTGAGTTATGCTTGTTTGATTATAACATGCCCTAATTCCCCTTTTAATCTGGTAAAAGGGAGGAGCCCTGTGTTTTGCTTTTGCCTTTTGTGATACTTTTCAGAGTAGGTGCTCAATAAATGTTTATTTAATGAATAATATTACAAAATATGTCCATTCTAAGGTAAGTGGAGGGAAGGGGTTTCACGCAATCAGTTCTGGAAAAAGATAACCACACATCTATGATACCCAATTATATTCATTTTAGCATTTTGTCATTTACTAATGTGTATGCTTCTCTAATTGGTTCATCATGAGTCATATCTTGGAGGTTTGGAAGTCAGAATAAACAGACAAAAAGAAAGAGCCAGTTAAGGCTATGCCTCCAAGTTTCCTCCATCTCATTTCTTTGGTAGAAAATAACTTTTAAGCATCTTTGTATAATATTTGGAAACTGATAAATGATCACGAAGGGTTTCAAACCTTGTAAGACAAGTAGTCTGAAGTATCTCTAAAAATTCCTACTTTAACTTGATCTTTACTTATCATGAATTTAAAATCTCTATTTCACTAAGCTCTGTTGTACAACTTTAATCAACAGAATTCCACCCTCATCACCAGACAATATTGTACACTGTGGAAACTGAAAACAGACAGAATCACAAAACCTTATACAGGCAGGAATTACCACATCTCATTTGTTGTGATACACAGATACAAATACCTATGAAGAACAGTAAAAATAGATAATAAATGAAAAGAAAGTAGAGAAAACTGATTATGCGCATGAGCTAGACAGACCTGGGTCCAAGTCTCAGCTCCACCATTTACTAGCCATATATCACTGGGCAAGTTATTTAATCTCTATGAGTGCTAGATTTATTATCTTCAATAATATGACCTACCTCATAGATTATATTGAGGATTATCATGTTGATAGCCATTTAATAAGAGATAAAAGCTCATAGGTAGCAGTAATAGTGGTACTAGTAATAAAAGTAGAAATAAGTCACAATGTGTTGAGCACTTATTCTATGTCAGCATTGGAGCTAAGTGCCTGTCAGCATTCCCTGAGGTAGACACTATTACCCTTGGTCCTCTCCAAGTATTTTCTCTCTTAGTTAATAGCACCATGATTCACTTAGTTGCTTAAGTTGAAAACATGAGTAGAATAAACAAATCTTCAGTTTCCAGGCAAGGAAAGTAAGGCACAGGTCACACAGCTATAATATAGCATCACTCCTTAGGTTAATGCTGGAGTCAGAACCTAGTAGTTCAGAGTTGCAAACTGTGAGTCCACTGGTTGAATCAAAGTAGGAACATTTTGGGGAGGGGGACAGAAAATTTTTAAAAATTGGGAAATTTCACATAAATATTCAGATTTCAGGTTTTCTTTAAAAAGCAGAAGATCTAGCAATATTGGGTCTATATTCCTCTATAGTAACAATAATTTGGATTTGTCAGGTGGCTGCCTGACTTTAGCGGGGACATAGCTAGTTCATTCAGTCCATAATTATTTATTGAGCATCTACTATGTATCATACTTTGTTCTAGGCCAGGTTTCGGCAAACTGTGGCTTGCGAGCCACACACGGCTCCTTCGGTACGTTCCATCTCAAAAGTTTGCCAACCCCTGGAAGAGCCAATCCTATCCCTCACAACAATTTAAAAATTATTCGAGAGACCCTCCAGCCCCACACTGCGCTCATCAGCCCAGAGTTACTTTGCCGGAAAGAGGAGTTCTACGATAGCTGGAAGTAGAAAATAGTGAGGACTCTCTTTGCTCAACTTGGTGAGGCTGAGGGCAGCTGGAGAACCAATGGAGCTGGCAAACCGACTTGCTCACTGGTGAGCACTCACCCGGTTCCTGGTGGAGGGAATAGCTTTGTGAGCGGGGCCCAGGAGCCTCCAGGAAGGACTGAGCTGAGTGCCTTTGGTGCAGGAGCTGGAGGTTTTGGGGACCATTGTTCCCCTGCTGTGGAGCATGCACACGAGTAGTGCACAGGAGGGTGCCATTTTTTCAGGGCTGGGCCCTCCCACAGAGGCTCAGGTCTGGGACTGCATTGTCTGCTGGAATTGGTGCAGAAGTGCGTGTGTGCATGTGTGCGTGCATGCATGCATACGTCTGTGCATGCACATGTGGCCTTGGGTCCCCACCTTCCATACTGCTTGTGCTGCGTAGCCAGGGAAACACCTGGCAGGCGTGCTCTGACTCCAACAGACTGCTTATTGAGAACCGGGAGTGCGCGACTCACCTTAGGTCCCGATTTCCACACTGCATGGGCACAGTTGCCTCGGTGGTAATTGGCTGTCAGGCTGCTCGGCCTGATGTTCAAGTGGCTGATTGGGACAGGCTGAGACTGGGAGTTTTCCTGGGAGTGTAGGGCCACAAACTGTGCGCCTACATGATTCAGCAGGGGCTTTCCAGGCGAGTTTGTGTGAGTTGGCTGCTGATGCAGGAGTGCATGCTGCTCTGACTTGGTGGGGGCCACTGACCACACACTGTGGGGCCTTGGGGGCCTGCCCCGCCCACCTAGAGCTGTGTTGCCAGGGGCACCCTGAGCCCCTGGTCCCTGGCTCCTACTTCTGCAGGCCACTGAGGATTTTTTGCAGCAGCAGACAGCCCGCAACAACCTGTGAGGATTTTTGGTGGTGAGCACGGTTCCAGAGCACACAGCAACTAATTGTGGGAAGCTTACTTCAAATATAGAGGGAGGTCGGCGCATGAAGCACTGAGCCCTTCCCCCCAGCAGCTGGTGCTGAGTCGCCCTGAGTCTCTCTATTGCTGACTATGTGGTCTGCAGATTAAAGCGGGCGGAGAGCCCCTCCCCACTTTTTTGTTTTTTTTTAACTTTTTTTCTTTTTCCTTTTGTTTCCTCTTTTACTCTTTTTTCTTTTTGTTTCTTTTTTTTTTCCTTTCTGGTGATCTAATACATTGAAGCAATCAGAGTGGCAGCCAGAATGAAGAAACAAAGAAACGTGTCGCAAGTAAAAGATCAGAAGAAACCTCAAGAAATGGAACTATATGAAACAAAGGTATCCAACCTCTCAGAGACAGAGTTTAGAACACTGATGATAAGAATGTTTCAGGAACTTAGGGAGGACATAAAGAAGAATACAGAAATCATAAAAAAAACCAGGTAGAACTAAATAATTCAATAACTGAAATGAAGAGCACACTCGAAGGAATCACCAGTAGATTAGATGAAGCAGAGGATCGGCTCAGTGATTTAGAAGACAAAATAGCAGAAATCACACACTTGGAACATCAAAAAGAAAAAAGAATAAAAAACAATGAAAATAGTTTAAGAGACCTGTGGGACAACATCAAGCGCAAGAACATTTGCATCATAGGAATATCAGAAGGAGACGAGAAGAAGCAAGGGATTGAGAATGTATTTGAAGAAATAATGACTGAGAACTTCCCTACCCTGGTAAAGGAAATTGACATACAAGCCCAGGAAGTGCAGAGAGTTCCAAACAAGCTGAACCAAACAGGTCCACACCAAGACACATCATAGTAAAAATGGCAAAGGTTAAAAACAAGGACAGGATTCTAAAAGCAGCAAGAGAAAGACAGCAGGTTACATACAAAGGAACTCCGATAAGACTAACAGCTAACATTTCTACACAAACTCTGCAGGCCAGAAGGGAGTGGCAGGAAATATTCAAAGTGACGCAAAATAAAGGCCTACAACCAAGATTGCTTTACCCAGCATGGCTATCACTTAAAATTGAAGGAGAGATAAAGAGCTTCTCAGAAAAGAATAAACTTAAGGAATTCATTACCACCAAGCCAGTATTGCAGGAAATGCGAAAAGGGCTTTTTTAAACAAAGAAAGGGGAAAACAAGCTGACCCATAGGAAGATCAGAAATACAAATAACAAAATGACAATAAATATGCACCTATCAATAATAACTTTAAATGTGAATGGATTAAATGCTCCAATCAAAAGACAAAGAGTGGATGCGTGGATAAGAAAACAGGACCCATGCATATGCTGTTTACAAGAGATTCATCTCAGATCAAAGGACACACACAGACTGAAAGTAAAGGGATGGAATAAGATATTTCATGCAAATGGAAATGAGAAAAAAGCGGGAGTAGCAATATTTATTTCAGACAAAATAGACTTTAAAATGAAGACTACAATAAAAGACAAAGAAGGACACTACATAATAATAAAAGGATTGATTCAACAAAAGGACATAACCCTAGTAAACATCTGTGTACCCAACATAGGAGCTCCTAAATATATAAAACAGATTTAGACAGACATAAAGACAGAGATCAACAGCAACACTATCGTAGTAGGGGACTTCAACACCCCGTTGTCACCAATGGACATATCCTCCAGACAGAAATCAACATGGAAACACTGGACTTAAATGACACTTTAGACCAGCTGGATTTAATTGATAGTTTTAGAGCATTTCACCCCAAAGCAACAGAATATACATTCTGCTCAAGTGTACATGGAACATTTTCCAAGATAGACCACATGTTAGGACACAAAACCAGTCTCAATAAATTTAAGAAGACTGAAATCATATCAAGCATCTTCTCTGATCACAATGCTATTAAACTAGAAATCAATTATAAAAAGAAACCTGGAGAGCACACAAATAAATGGAGGCAGAATAACATGCTACTGAATAGTGAGTGGGTCAAAACTGAGACCAAGGAAGAAATCAAAAGCTATCTCAAGACAAACGGCAATGAAAACACAACAACTCAAAATCTATGGGATGCAGTGAAAGCAGTCCTAAGATGAAAATGCATAGCAATGCAGGCCGATCTAAAGAAACAAGAACAGGGCCGGCCGAGTGGCGCGATGGTTAAGAACTCGCTTGGGATGCCAGAGGGCCCCGGTTCGGATCCCACATATGAGGGCCAGTGACACTGCCCTC
>NW_017731973.1:1019563-1021200 GCF_001890085.2 Hipposideros armiger | reverse complement strand
AGTTAAAATGTCAATACTACCTAAGGCAATATATAGATTCCATGCAATTCCTATGAAACTACCAAGAACATTTTTCTCAGAAATAGAACAGATAATCCTAAAATTTATATGGAGCCATAAAAGACCCCAAATAGCCACAGCAATCTTGAGAAATAAGAACAAAGGGGGAGGTATCACGCTCCCTGACATCAAATCACACTACAAGTCTACAGTAATCAAAACAGTATGGTACTGGCATAAAAACAAACGCATAGATCAATGGAACAGAATACAGAGCCCAGAGATAAACCCATCCATATATGGTCATTTAATCTATGACAATGGAAGCAAGAATTTACATCAGGGTAAAGATAGTCTATTTAGTAAATGGTGCTGGGAAAATTGGACTGACACTTGCAAAGAAATGAAAATGGACCACCTAATTACACCATATACAAGAACAAATTCAAAATGGATTAAAGACTTAAACGTAAGACCTGAAACCATAAAACTCCTAGAAGGAAAAATAGGGAGTAAATTTGCAGACATTACCTTGAGTAATATTTTTACTGAGATATCCCCTCAGGCAAGGGAAATAAAAGAACAAATTAACATATGGGGTTACATGAAACTTAAAAGTTTTTTCACAGCAAAGGAAATCATCAATGAAAGAAAAAGGCAGCCTACTGAATGGGAGAAGATATTTGCCAATGATATATCTGATAAGGGGTTAATAGCCACAATTTATAAAACACTCATTCTACTCAACACCAAAAAAACAAACAACCCAATTAAAATATGGGCAGAGGATATGAAGAGGCATTTCTCTAAAAAGGACATACAGATGGCCAACAGGCATATGAAAAAATGTTCAACCTCACTAATCACTAGGGAAATGCAAATAAAAACCACAATGAGATACCACTTCACTCCGGTCAGAATGGCTATCATCAATAAATCAACAAACAACAAGTGCTGGTGAGGCTGTGGAGTAAAGGCAGCCCTGTTGCACTGTTGGTGGGACTGCAGATTGATGCAGCCATTATGGAAATCAGTACAGAGATATCTCAAAAAACTGGAAATGGAACTACCGTATGACCCAACAATTCCATACTTGGGTATCTATCCAGAGAAACCCAAGACGTTAAATCAAAAAAATATAATGTACCCCTGTGTTTATTGCGGTGCTTTTCACAATAGCCAAAACTTGGAAACAACAGAAATGCCCATCAGTAGATGACTGGATTAAGAAACTGTGGTTCATTTATACAATGGAGTATTACTCTGCTATAAAGAAGAATGAAATCATACCATTTGGGACGATATGGATGGACCTAGAGAATATTAAGTGAAATAAGTCAGTCCGAGAAAGACAAATACCATACGATTTCACTTATATGTGGAATCTAAAAACTGAATGAACGAGCAAAGTAAAGAGAAGTGGTCTCAGAGATATAGAGGAACAACTGATGGCTAGTAGTTGGGAGGGGGTGGGGATGAGGGAGAAGGGGAAGGGATTAGACAGCATAAATATGTAACTACAATATTGCCACAGGGACATGAAAGACAGTTCGAGGAATATCATTAATAATGTTGTAAATATTTTGTAGGGTGTCAGGTGGTCACATGTCTTGCTAGCGAGACCGCATTATAGATGG
>NW_017731973.1:994541-1019413 GCF_001890085.2 Hipposideros armiger | reverse complement strand
AAAAAGTATAACTATTGCACTGTGTTGTACAGCTGAAACTAATTCTAAAAAATGTGTATTTCACAATAAAAAATAAAAATTTAAAATATTTAAAAAATAAAATAAAAATTATTTGAGAGCCATAAATATATTTTACCTAATCACCATTATGTGAGTAATAGACTTTTAAAATTTTATAAATTAAATTATAATAGTTTTATTTTAATTTTCGATTTTAGTTCAGAGCCACAGTTCGTGAGCCACAGTTTGCTGATCCCTGGGCAGCTCTTCTCTCTCAAAAGTTTGCTGACCCCAGTTCTAGGCTCTTGAGATATATCAGTGAACAAAAAGACAACGACCCTGTCCTTTAGGAGCTTACATTCTAGCATGTAGAGATAGAAAACAAGCAATAAGTATGATAAATTAGTAAATTATGTATATCATAAAAAATGATCATTGCTATGGAAAAAGAAAAATTAGAGCAAGTTAAGAAGTGTCAGGAATATGGAGGATGGATACTGAGTGGAAGAGAATCTTAAGATTATAGATAAGATAGTCACCCATTGATATAGTTAAAATAGAGTAAATTGTACAATTGAAGGAAATGAGGGAGTTAGTCATGTTAATATAGAAGAGGGAAGCATTCCAGACAGGGAACAGCCAGAAAAGACCCTAAGGTTAGAGTGTTTGAGAAACAGCAAGGAGGTCAGTGTGGCTGGAATAGAGTGACCGAGGTAAAGAAGAATAGGAAAGTAATAGTAATTTAGAGAGGTATCAGGGTCTAGGTCACATAGAGCCTTGTGAGCCCTTGTAAGGAGTTGGTTTTTATTCCAAATGAAATATGTGACTTGTTTTTAAAAATCACTCTGACTACGGTATTAAGAATAGATCGAAGGAAGATGTGGGAAAGCAGAGAAACCAATTAGAAATATATTTCAACAATAAAGATAAGAGATGGTGGCATGGACCAGAGTGATAGCAGTAAGATGGAAGCCACAGCCTGTGCAATCCTCAAAGTTCAAGGGAGTTAAGACTCTGTGGGATAACCCCTTGATGAATGGGACATGGAAGCTGAGAGTTCAATTCTTTACCATTTCTCCTCCTGGATCAACTATCTTGAAATACTGTCCCTCTTATCCTGCCTCACTTCCCTCTTCCTTTACTCCCGTCTCCCTGGTATTACACTCCCTAATACACAATAGCTTTTGTTCCTTCCTCACAGTTTGTTTTATAGGGAACCATTGTAAGACAGGAGGAAGGTCAGGAGTTCAGTTTTGGACATATTGGTTTTGACACCAAGTGGAGATGCTGAAAAATAACTATAAGACTATAAACAGATCATGGAGGGAGTGAGTATGCATAGAGAGGAAAGAAAAAAACAAAGAAAGAAACTTCAGGACCAAGCCCTAGGTCCCTCTAACATTAAAAGGTCAGGGGGATATGAAACACTGGCAGAGGACTTAAGAAAGGGTAACTGATGGAATAGGAGAAATACTAAGAGACTTGATTCTCTGGACGTAAGGTAAAGAACATATCAAAAAGAAGGGGATGATCAACTGTGCCAAATGCACTGGTCAAGTAAAACTAGGAGTAAAATTTTACCTGACCATTGGATTTTGCATTGCTGAGGTCATTGGAGACTTTGATAAGAGCAATTTTGGTGGAGTAGTGAAGGCAAAATTCTGATTGGAATGGGTTTAATAGAGAATTAGTGGAGAGGAGCTCAAGACTGTAAGTGCAAACAACAGTTTATTTCGAGTAGTTTTGCTGCAAATGGGAACAAGGAAATGGGGGCAGTGGATGGAGCAAGGGAAATGGAGTCAGGAGCACTTTTTGTTTTAGATGGCATAAATATTGACCTGTGTGTATGCTGATGAAAATGATCCAGTAGAAACAGAAAAATTCAATGATATAGGAGAGAGATGGGGAAATTGCTCAGGTGATATCCTTGAGTAAGCAAATAAGGATAGGATCTAGTGTACAAGTGAAGTGACTAGCCTTACGTAGCCACAAGGCCATTCCAACAAGGGTAATGAACTTGAATGCTTGAATGCAGAGTATGTACGTCCAGATGCCAGTAGGCAGGTAGATGTAGTGGACTTTCTCTCCTAATTGCTTCCATTTTTTCAGTGAAATGGGAAACAAGGGGAGAAGATGCTGGAGAGTAAACAGTGTGAAATACTCATCTAGATGGACAGGAGACTGAATGAACTAAGAATATACAGTAAGATTATTTGGCAGCATTACGGGTACATTTGAGGTTCATGATGATAAATTTAAAGTGAGACCATTCAACATTATTATATATTTTCCTTCCGTCAAGTTCAGCTGAAAGGATGGAGGTACAAGCATAGATAGAGAGTTGGGTTTAAACAGCATTGTGGTTTTCATAAGTGAGTAAGATGAAGGGAAAAAAGGTCAAGGAAAACATGGGGGTGTATATGGGAGTGATTATAATGATTGATCACAGAATTCTAACTATGCTAGGTGAGAAGAAAGCAAAGGACAGTGAAAACAACTGTGGGATCAATGAGCTACAGCTCTAGGTGGGGTCAATAGGTTATTGGAATTAGGGTATATAAACAGCTAGAGGTGGTAGCAAGAGTAGAGCAAATGAAAATGCAATGATGGAGAGCATTGCTACAGCCTCCAATACTTCAAAATGTTTCCGATGACCTGCCACAATGATTATATTACTTTCTTGGCCCCCAAAAATATTTTGAATTTGCAATTCTTGCAATATATTTAAACTTAGATATGAGCAAAAGAACCGTAAAATGGAAAGTCACTGAAATTTGTGTAATGATACAAGGGATAAAACCAAACCAAACAACAACAACAACAACAACAAATATATATATATATATATATATATATATATATATATAGTGTGTATACACACACACACACACACACACATCCGAGTTAGCTAGCTCATCAATAATTATTTGAAATCCTTATTTTATGATTATCAAATATAATCCATTAATTCTTACAAAGCAGGTAACCCTGTTAACTGTTTAAACTGTTAACATCTGCATCCTTCCAATAAACAAACTGAATGGAGTTCAAATTACATAGATATTGTACAGACGGATTATATTTCTGAGTATTACATAGCTAACGTACAACAGTATGGCTATATTTCTAAACATTACAGTGCATCAAATTCACTATTAATGAAATGAAAATAAATTACAATTGTCACTAATTTGCTATTTAAGTTACCTATAATTTTATAAACAAGTAGATTTTTAAATTTTGGAGATTGAAAAAATAATCTTTTCAAGTTATATACGTGTTCCTTTATGCATAATTGCTACAAAATAATAAGTAAATCAAGGACTCTCACTTTTAACCAAAAATAGGTAGAAAAAAAATATCTCATTCCATCACATTTTAGCTTACGTAGGCCACAGAAGGCATTGTCACTGTTTCAAGACCCTGCTGTTATAATCTTGATGTTTTCTGAAGTCAATTAATTCTATAAGATCCAGGTTCTCATTTTTCCTACAAGAAACTATCTGCTCTCCGAGAAATTGCTACCCAGGCAACCAACTTGTTGACACTTAACTTTTCAAGGATCAATAGTTAAGTCAGAATTGAATTATAAGAAATGTTCCCTGTCCTTGAAAATCTCTTGGTATCCATGGTAGGGAGTACAGTAGGAGGGTAGAAGGTGATAAAAGCTATTTCGTCAAGTCTTAGGAATACTAGGACAATTACTTTTCTTTCTAAAAGCACAGGTTTCCTTGCAATATGGCATAAAGTGAATCCCATGGTACATGATCAATGATTGTTGACTGAAATATAAAACTTGCTTAATATATGTTACATAGGCATTTATAAGTCAGTATCATTTAAGGGCCATTAAAATCAGGCAAAAATACTTACACATATTTATATATATTTATTTGTTATTATGGAACATTTTTAACATACACAAAAATAAAATGAACAATATGATGAACCCTCATGTAGTCATTGCACAGATTCAATAATCAGTAACATGCTGCATTTCTTATTTCAAATATCTCCACCTCCCTCAACTGTTCTGGTGATGTTGTTTTTCTGGAGTAAGAATCATGCAAATGTGATGAATAGGAAGGCAAATATCATGCCTCAGAGCTCATAAATGCACTAAGGAACCCTTTAGAAAGAGTTTTTGTGCAGGCCGAGTGGCTCAGTTGATTAAGAGTTCGCTCAAGAGTGTGAGCTCTGAGCAACAGGGAACAGGGTCACCAGTTTGATTCCCGACCCGAGCTGAGCTGCCGCTGAGCTACCAACAGGAGGCAGGATGGCTAAGCCAAAAAAAAAAAAAGAGTTTGTGAGGTATTCAGATTTTGAGGCCCTCATTTACTTCAACGATTACTAAAGACCAAAAGTAGTCTGATTATGTCCCCATTTAAGAAAGCAGTTTCTTGTTTTCTTCACTTCATTGGAGAGGTAAAAGGTCATAATGGTTTTTAAACTTATAACTGGTTCTCTGCACTTGGCCATTGTTACCCCAAACACACAAGTTTCTACAGATGTTCAATTATATTTAATCATTCTGTACAATATTTGTGAATTCAATTCAGGAGTATATGAATACATCTTCCTTCATCCACAACTTAAGTCACCCCTTGTTCCAAGTTGTTGAGAAAGTGATATACGAAATTTTGTCAAATAAGATTACTCATAATTTTTATCCTACTAAGTGCCTCCACTAAAAAGATTCAGGTGGGAAGGAAGGGCTACAGTAATGCTTTGACAGGCACTCTCAAAATATAAGTCAATTCTCCACTATTTCTCTATTACTAACCCACTAACATGCTGAAAAATTCAACTAATCACTCTTGAGACTGGCCAAAGAAAAACAAACAAAAAATGATTAATTGGCTACTGAAAGGTCACAGACAGTAACTTTTCATGCTATGATTCAAATGGGTGGAGAATATTACTAAATATCTCATATCTGTGGGGTTCAGTGGTGTAGACTCCCTGGTCACCTGAGCCAGGTGCTCCAGATATGTCCCTTGTGTGATTTATGTGTGCCCTTCTATTGTAGTTGAGCCTTTTGTTTCTAAATAAATTAATTTAAAAAATCAATAAAGTAATTTTAATAACATCAATAAAGGACAGGAAAACTACCCATGATTACCTTAAAGTGGTATCAAATTGGAGAGTTTAGGTGAATACAGACATTACCAAATTCAGAGCCTTTTACACTATAAATGTCACTTTCGTGGCAATGGCATAAAATCATCAATATGCACTAAATTTCTCACTTGGCACATATCTGGAGTCAGTGGCCACCACTAGATCTGAAAAACATGTTTATTATTCACAGCCAAATACTACCTACTTTACTTGTGTCATTCTAGAAGAGATTTCTATATGTCTGAGTTGACAAAACACTGTTGCTTCCTTCATAACAGTGGTTCCCAAAAGTTTTTCCTTACCAAGGCATACATGAGGGATAATATGCTAAATTTCACCCACATCTATCCGTCCCAATCATTCCCTAAGACCTGCTTTATGAATAAAATAGATCACCAGTTATACTTGAATTTAAGCCTCTGATCTGTGGAATACCATCCCTTTTTCTTCTACTGATCTAAATGTGAGTTGAGAACCACTGACTTAGATGGTATCTATAATAGCTATGAACAAGGTCAACTGATGTGTAAAGGTCAGACAATTAAATTCGCAGACTTTCCACCATGCACTTATACAGTGGAAAGTTTGCGAACTTAATTGTCTGACCTCAGTTGTACTTCAAAGAGGGCCAATTATAGGAAAGGATTTCAAGGGTATTGGGAAATCCCACTTGTATATGGAATAATACAAGTCTATGCTTGAAAGCAAATAAGCTGTCAGCTAAGAGGGCCTAAAGGCAACCACACACCGGAAGAGGCATACCTAGTACCCAAATCTTTGTTTCTCAATTAGAAGGAATCAGGGTGCCTTGGAAAAATAGGTTATTCTAGGACTGAGGCAGGAAATATACAAGATAAGCCTGGAGTATCTTATAGTAGTAGAATATAAGGAACTGTTCCAAAAAAAAGTAATGATGTTATGTCATAGGGATCGATGTGCCAACCGAAAGAGCTTCCAACGGACAAAAGTGGAAGAATTTGAGCCTGAAATAAAGTATCACTAGATTATAACTCAATATATAATATAAATATATATGAGTTCCTACTGATATAAACAAATGATTGAATAAAACACTCCACCCTGAATGAGGTGGAGCATAACTTCCCACTCCTTAAGTATGGGCTGTGAATAACTTTTTTCCAAAGAGAAGAGTATGAAAACGGAGAAATAAAGAAGAGTAACTTTACAGAGAAAGTTTGTGGAGAAAAACAAACACTACCTCCAGCCAAGTGATCAAGGACAATATCAACAGTGATAAAGCAGACTGATACTTTGTATCCTTGATATGATGTCATGAGAATGGTATTATTTTACCTCTGTGGTCTTCCTCACAAAATGCATTACCACAGTCTAACCATGAGAACATATATATCAGCTAAATCCCAATTGAGAAACATTCTACAAAATATCTGAACTCAGTACTACTCAAACTGTCAAGGTCACTAGAAAAAAGGAAAGTCTAAGAAACTGCCATAGCAAAAAAGGAGCTTAAGGAGATGAGACAACTATTGTAAATATACTGTGATATCCAAGCTGGGATCCTGGAACAGAAAAAGGGCATGAAGGGCAATCTGAGGAAATGTGAGTAAAGTATAGACTTAATAATAATGTACCACTATTGGTTCATTAATTGTAACAAATGTACCATAGTCATGTAAGATGTTAATAATAAGGGAAACTGGGTGCAGAGCATTCTGGACATTTCTGTACTATCTTTGCAATATTTCTGAAAATCTAAAACTGTCCTAAAATTTTAAAAGTTTAAACTAATGGTTTAAAAGCAAAAGGAGACTTTTATTAGAACACTTTTTTGGGGGGGACAAAAAAAACCTGGAAACTAAGTACATGCACATAAGTAGGGAAATGATTGACTACATTGGGGTATCAAAGAATATGAAGCAATACAGAATATTATATATGTAAAAGGATGAGCGAACTCTCTATCAACTGACTTCCCCTATGTACTTTTACTTAAAAAAAGGAAATGCAGAGAAACATATAACTCTCCTTTCATTTTGTGAAACAATGAGGAGAAAATCCCCAGGCATATGTGCTTGTATAATTACCATATTTTGCTGTGTATAATGCACACTTTTTGCCCAAGTTTGTGAGGGAAAAATAAGGATGCAAATTATACATGGGTAGTACTAATTCTGTATCTATATGAATATTTTTAATTATTTTATTTATGCTTATGAGTTAAAAGTGTAACTCTAGAAATCAATAATGATATCTGGATGCAAAATAATACCCTTGAATACGCGTAGGATAATCAGTTTTGTTGAACTTACAATGAACTTGCAACAATGAAGAGCTCTTGGCCTTCTATGATGCTGAAATATTGTAAATTTGTTACCAGTACATAAAATGTATTGTACTTGGTATCTGTTCTTGTGTTTTTTAATTATTTTTTACATCCAATTTCTTGTACCATGTCTAAAACTAAATGTTAAAATGTCTTTATAATACAAAAAAAAACAAGTACCTATATGTAAGCAAATAAAAATTTGAATTAAAAAATTAAAATGAAAGGTTTCTTTCCCTGGAAGTTTGGGCCAAAAACGTGGGTGCACATTATACACAGGAGCACATTCATTATACATGGCAAAATACGATAAAAGAATAGGATGTTTATATACAAGAATACACATTAGATTGTTAACAATGCTCAGAATGGAAGAATGGTGTTAGGGGGGTAAGGTAAGTGAGGAGAGGCAGCAAGACTGGAGACATAGCAGGCAGGGTAAGTAAGCAATAATGAATTCAATAATTCATTATAAGTAAAGCAACTGCATGTGGTGGACAGATGCTTTGCAAACAAAATTTTAAATTTGTGGACATAAGAAAAAAAGCAAATGGAGTTGGGGAGGGAAAGAGGTCTCTTTTAGATTGGCAGGATTTAATGAGGGTGGGAGATGGACAGTGGGTAAGGAGGAAAAGAGGAGCAGCGCCCTAAAGAAGATAGTGCCAGTCACTGAAGCTGAATTCTGCCCACTTATCAATTTTTCCAAGAGCTGCCCAAGTATGTGACATATTGATTACCATTAAGGGTATGATTAGAATGATTGCTAGTTCTGCCCATATCCTGGGGGGTTTGCCCACCACAAACAGAGATTAAACTCATTATTTGCTTCTCTAATGCTTCCTACACACACACACACACACACACACACACACACGTGTTTCTCAGAGCATCAAGAAGGTTGTCTATTTATATACCCCCTTGTTCTGTTGGCCTTTTGTACAATGAGACCTCACCAGGGCCCTCCAAGTGCTTTTGATGAAGAGGTGACATAGCTTTAGCATCAGACAAAGTCTGCTGGAGACAAAAATAGGAAGGGTCCGCATTTCCAAGAAGGTAAAATCAAATAATAGAGTGCAGGTCCCTGGTGAGCAAGATCAGAGACTCCCAAAATGGCAAAATTGAAAAAGTGGTTTAAAGGTCATCTCAGCTACCTACTTCAATACCTAATGCAGTCTACCCGAGATTCTAGATCCTAGATTTTAGCACTGGGGTGGAGAGGGAAGGAAGGACATATTGTAGAATTCCTAAGGACTAAACTGATTGTGTTTCACTGTAAATTCCTTGTAAGCAGAAATTGTATCTGTGCTATCTTCCCTGTACATTACCTAGGAACTCAGGATGACTGTGTGTTTACAGGGGTCCATGCTGAATATTTAGACAGAGTGGACTCAAACTCACATTGCAAGTCTATGAAGAATTTCACCAGTAGTTCATTTGTTAAGAGATCTCTCAGCAGCATTTGAAGCTATTTCCCATCAACAAGCAAGAAGAGACCTTGGCCTAAATGAGATTTTAGGTTATTTTTATGGCCAGATATCAAGGTCATTGAGCCAACTGGCTCTATGCAAAAACAACTGTTAATATAAGACCCTGGAGCAAGGGTGGAGTTGGGGAAAAGTGCATCACAAAATTTTCCAAATTAAATGAGCACACACAGTAAATGAGAGTCTCATTTTATGAAAATTTGATAAGCATTTGCAATGTAGTTCCAATAAATACTTACAGTTGAATTTACTGAAGCCCCACATGCACTGCAAACTTTCAAAAATATACCCACTGTATAAAGTGAGACCTATCGATACACATTCCAGCCCTAATCAAAACACTACCACCTATGGTATTGAGCAATATTTTCATGCAGCACTCACCTTAAAACACAAGTGTAAAATCCACTGTCTTGTGCCTCAGCTGAGTGAAACCATATTGAATCTTCCTCTTTGCTCATCCTGACCTCTGAAAAGATGATGGGCTCTTCCAAATCGCCTTTGTTTTTGTACCACATAAGCCTGAGTCCAGTGCTTTGGGCCATACTATAGTTGGTGCGAATATAACTGTAGAAAAGGGCACATTTCACTCGGACTGGTTCACCTGCCAAAGCCATGTATGTCTTGAGATCCACTGACCAGTCAATGCAGCCATCCACTGAAAGAAAATCAGACGAGACATGAGATGCAGTGAGCATTGTGAATAATAATGGTAACAGCAACAATAATTGCCAAGGTCTGATGAGGACTTATTATGAACCAGGCACTATGTCAAGTGCTTTACACAGATTACCTCATTCTATCTTGCCAATGATCCTCTGAGACAGGCCAGCATTTCCTTTGGACCTGTGAAAGCATTCTCCCTGCTTTAGCCCTGTGCCTTTGAGGTATTTCCAATCCTGTACAGTGGTAACCTTCTGCTTGGGGTTGACTAGATCCTCCAAGGAGCTCCAGCACTCATGCCTCTGGGTTTTGACTGGGGTCTCATGGCTAAGTGCCAATGCCAGTGAGACTGAACTGCTAGAATGACACTGACATGTTGATTTTAGGTGACTCAAATTGTTTATATAGATGAGAGCCTCACAAAACAAATACTTCTACAGGATTCCTGTCCAGCTTAGGAGCAGCCCTGAGATTGACACTTATTATCTTATTTTACACATGAGAAAACTGAGACTCAGAGAAGTTCAGTTACTTTACCCAAAGTCACACAGCGAATAAGTGGTAAAAAAAAAAGCCTGTGATTCCAGACTGTGTTTTTAACTCCTACCCTATGCTGCTTGTTTATCATTGTGACAGGGACCACTCTTATTTATTTGCCTTTGAGAAAGTAAATGCCTGGGTTGGAAGCAGTGGGCACCTAAAGTAATTATTTGGCATTATCTACATGCCAATTTTCTATGGTATGACCTATTAATAGCACATGTTTAATCACAGTTTGATTTCTTTTTATACCCTTAGGCCTCGCTTGCAGCTCAGTTGGTGTGTGCTCATGGGACTATATTGCATGAGTATCAGGTTTAATCAAATAATATTAGGTGGGTAAATCTACCATTAAAGAAAGACATACATAATAAATTCCCTCTTTTCCAGAAGGGTTGGAAATGAGACACTGTGGCTAACTTAATATGCTAGTCAATACAATTAGCATAGATATTCTACCTCCAATTGCTTATTTTCAAAGAATTTCATCAAATTATGCTACATCCCTTTATATGACTTGAGTACCCTTTATAAAATAATCATCTTGTAAACTGTATAGACTACAATTTTAAAATTATATGTTTCACTTATAATTTGTGAACTGATCTGCTTCCTTTTACAGATGTTGAGAACTGTAACCCCATATGTTTTTCTTTTAACCTCAGTTGACAGGAAGCTCCGAGTTGAGTGCAATGCTCAAGTGTAATAACTATCTTCCATCAGGAATTTGCTTTCTCTCTAAGAGGGGTTCTTTACCTGGGGTTCAGGGACACCCAGGGAAGACGGTGCCTGGATAGCCTTCAAGGTTGTTGGCAAAACGCTGTGCCTATGTGCATAGTTATATTTTTATGAGGAGATTCTACAGCTCCTTTTTAGATTTTCAAAGGGGTCTATGGCCTAAGAAACTTTTTAAACTCCGTGGTTTCTGATTTCTCTTTCTGACTTCATTTTTCACTGTCCTACTGCATATGGGCTTTTATTATAAGCTCCCTCAAATATTCTTGTAGTAAGCATTCATTAGAAATAAATTAATAACCAAATAAATAACTCATTCTAAATTAAAGCTGAAAGGCATCTGAACTTTCTTTGAGGATTCAGAGGGCACAAGATTGATCATTCTTGATTTTCATGACCATTGCACACTGTTGAAGTCAAGAAGGTACAACCAGATTGGACTGAAGATGTACTGATCATTTGCTGTCTCTTGGGGGACTTTCTTATTCACTCCCTGATATTAGTTGTTTACCTGTCATTTGTCTCATAACTGTCAAGAAAACAGAGAAGAAAATCTGCATTAGTTGAACTATCTGGGTTGCGGTAAATTATTGGTGACACATCTCTGGATTGAATGCAATTTTAATGTTTACTATTTTATCTTTTTAAATGAATTTTATATCATTACTTTTTATGGATTATCTTGTGTTACTATTTCCATGCATTAACACAACTAAGAGCTAACAATATAAATGTTTTTTTGTTTTTTTCTTTAGGAAATATATATTTTCTCTAGCCTTATTTTAAAAGTTCGTTAAGAGAAAGAAAACACGGGCATACATTTAAAAAAAAACTCTTTAATATTCCAGTTTTTGTTTTCCCCTAAGGTGAGCAGCAAGTGTTTTGGGATTAACAAATTTGTCTTGGCAAAGTAGCTTCCACATCTATAATTACCTAATTGATATGAAAAATAAAACTTTTGGAATGGTTTTTCCATTTTCATCCTAAGTCCCTTAAGTTACCTCTTCTAAATGATCCTTTGCATAATCTTCACCTTTATCATGTTAACAGGCTGTTTGGCCCATTAGTAACAAGGCATGGTTGGTATTGAAGATAATAAAAATATCTGATCCCGAGACACAATAATCATGCTCAAAGGCAGTTGAAGACATTTAACTGCAGTTACAATTAGCTTTATCATACAGACCTTGAGAGTATACTGAGAATTCATTTCCTTTTAAGTACTATCTGAGCAAAATGTCTTTGATTCCATAGATTTATGGTTCCTTTTCTTCTGTTCCCTTGCTATAGGAAGCAGACAGGGAGTATTTAGTTATAAGGTAATCAGAAGGCCGAGAACAGATATGTAAAAATGTGTACCAATTTCCACACATTATCACCTTTATTCTTTTCCTTTAGTATTCACAATACAGGGTGACAATATAAGGTATCTCGAGACCTGAGGGAATTTTCCTAAAAGGTAAAAAAAGGGTGTGATAGTGGGGGGTCCATGAAGGCCCACCTGCCACCAAATATTTTCCCACATTGAACTTTCTTTCATCAAGAGAGCACTGAACCACACTACTAGATTCCAACAAGTGGTATGATTTATTTAAAAAAAATACAGATTTATAAACATGCAGTACACTGCACATATGAATGTGTACACTTTGATATATTTTGAAATGTGCTGAGTGGTATGATTTATTTTTATTGTTTCTATTCTTAAGGAAACAAACCAAGAGTGGGAAAAGGGATGGAAGAGAATAGTGCATTTATTTTTAGATTTGGGACTAGTGAAGCAACTAAGAAGAACATGCTGAGGCAAGTAAGAGGTCTGGAAAGTCTGGTGGCAAGGCAGCACGAAGGGACTGAAACCTTGAGGTTAAGAAATAAGCACTGAAAGGTGTGAGAGAGTCACAGAAAGGCAGAAAGAGGAGAAAGGTCACACACCACTCAACTGGCCAAGGGCCATTCCAGGAATCAAAGATGGTACCATCTGAAGTCACCAGTGCCAGTCACGTTTCTGCCATGAGAAGGAGTTTACAATAACATGCCACAATTTCCGAGCCCCTTGCATGTTGATACCCCACACATATTTGACAAACAGCTGAATGAATAAAACTGTGACGTAGCTGGCAAGGGTGCAGGCTATGGACAGGTTGGGGACATTGTGGAACTCAGTACCCCACAGTAGAAGACAACCAGCAAGTTTGACCCTGTCAGCACAGGCCTCTAATGCAGAGAGCAATCCAGCCCTATTCTGTTCACAACTCCAGGGGCACCTGTTTAAGTCGGCCCCCAAAGGGCTCCTGAGATAAGTGGTTTCGAATCAGACTGGCTTCTCCCACAGGTGATTTGAAAACTGGGTTTCACTGACCAGCCACAAGTGTAAATAGAGCCACTGCACAAAGAAAAACACTTTTACCCCCTAAAGATCAAAATTCTGCAGTTGGATTGAAGCTTGCTACAGAGAAAACCTATCGAAAGTATGAGTGAATGCCTGTCCTCTGCTTCATAATCACTCAGTATGGTTATAAGTATTCCAGTCATTCCATTAGAAAATACCTCCTTTTCTAAACGAATCATTCTCTGTTCACTTTTGAGTCTTATGAACAGGACTTGACATATTTAAAAGAACAATTGTGTTTCTTTGGATTCTCATCTCTGCTTCCTTGATTTAGTGTTCTGTAAGGCTCACAGTTATTACACTTGGTTTAGCCTTGTTGCAGAAATGCTTTAATATCTGCATTATCTAAAACATGTATTATATAATGGAGCAAAGGAAGCCACTTCTTTAAAACTCAGGTCTCTTTTTCATTCCAATCTGAAAAGCAAGTGTAGGCTTAAGGAGTTAGACATGAAGATTTGAAAAAAGGAGTTGATGAAGCATATAAAGGGATATGACAGTGTCCATGCAATTTATTTTTCCAAGAGGAGACTCCTAGGGGTAAAAACGAATATAGTCCCCTGGAAAGGAACCCGGGATGACCAGAGCAAACCTATTTAGCCTCTTTACAAATAAGCCTCGGCTTCCTTCTCAATACAACCTGGACAGCAAATCCTGCCACACCTATCTGCTATGAAAACAAAGCCCTAAGAAAAGTTTATAAATCCCTAAAATAAGATAAGATGTTATCAACTGCAATGATTGTAATATTATTTTATAAAACAGAATACTGCGTGCAGTAAAATTACAGACTCTTAACGACTATGTATATTACAATTTTTACTGGGGGAACAGGCTACATACTTATGTAAACAATTTCCAATTCAGTATTTTGTTTTGAGGGTTTTTTTAACGCCAATTCTGTTTTTTTCCCCTAAATTTGAAATCCCTTTAAGTAAAATGGCTGATTAGCACATGAAAAAATATGAAGTTCTAGATATCTTGAGGACATTCATTATAACTTAAATACTTTGCCTGGATGTATATCTGATACTAATTTATTATCTGTTTGTGATTAATAAATTCATATGTTAAACCAGGTACTGTAACTGTCTCAACTATATCCCATTTACTCATAGGGTCAGCTCTCCTGTTTGTCAATCAACAGGGCAATTGTTGGGGGGGCAGTTCAACAAATGACCACTAGAGGGCAGGCTGTCCAAGTTTTTCTGTAGCACTTACATTTTTCCTACCTAATCTTTAAAACAAGGATTTGCTCTCTCCCAACCAATGACTGCTGGGGAGGGATCACAGCACACTGGAAATGCACCACTGTGGGTGACAGAGGGAGCGTGCAGCTGAGATCTGGCTCAAACTGGATAACAAGGTTACATACACAGCAGGAGGATGAGCCAGCACAGCAAGGTGAGACAAAAGCAGTTACTGGCGTTCATTGAGCCCTTAGTACAGATCAGCTAGGCACTGTGCTGGGTGCTTTGTATGTCTTTTTCTCATTTCATTATTATGTCAACTCTGGTAGATGGAACTCTCGCTATTCCCATTTCACTGAAGAGAAAAAGAAAAGCTCAGCGTTTAAGTGACGTGCTCAAGGTGACTCAGGTTGTGGGGGCAGGGTTCGGACCCCAACCCAGGTAAGTTGGACTCCAGAACCTATGTTCTTAAAAACTATATGTTCTATATACTGCCTCCTATACTCCCCATCCCAGCTCATGAGCCATTAAACACTACAATTTGCTTGGTGCTGTCCAAATTGTCACATGTATTCCAGAGAGCACATGCCGGTTCAGCACAGTAGACCTTTCCAGCTGAGTAATATTGTATCCCTAAATAATAACCACTGTGGAAATAACAGCCATCAAATAATGGATGCCAGTCATTTATCTATGAACTACAAGCAGTATTAACAGAGTAATGAATTAATTAATTTGTGTACTTGATTTAACCTCTGAAGATCAGATGGAAACCTTGGATAAATGTTATTTGACCTCTATTTATTTATTTATTTAAATTAAAGATCTAAAGAAGATCACTCAATTCCTAACATTGTAAACTTGCCTTGTGTGCTTATTTTAACATTTGTACTTATTATGTATTATACTAATTGAATATAATGTTATTCTCCTTGTTCTTAATAGTTTAATGTGGGAGTTGAATGCTTTGTTTCTCTCTCAGCACTCCCCCAAACACACACCTGAAGACAAGTTCTTTTGATTTATACCCATCACAGTGGAGCCTGCCTACCCCAAGTGGGCAGCCCCCAAGCAGGAGAAGTCAAATGCTTGGAGAAATGAGTGGCCTGCCGGACCCCTGCCTCCTTGCCACCAACATGGACATATGGACAGACCTGCTTCTTCATTAGTTAAAGTTCTGTCAGTGGGGGGAAAAATTGGATTGTTTTATCTTTTTAATTGAATATTTTGGGGTGACATTGGTTAGTACAATTATATAGGCTGCAAGTGTACAGTTCTATAATGCATCACCATATATTGCATTGTGTTTTAAAATTCATCTGTGCATCACTCACTATCCATCAATAGAGAATAACCCTCACTCCAGCTATAAAGTATAATGAATGATTATTCCTTCAGGTTTTAGAAAGAATATCTATATTTTTATGAATTGGGTTATATGCTTTCCTTTCACACTTTTACCCCCTGCTATTCATCAATGAGAAAGTTCTGCCTAAATGAAGACGTTCATCTCATTTCAGCCTAGTAATTACACTTAATAATGGGCTGGCAACCATCTTCATTTCCCTTTCATCACAGGATCTGGGCTATGCTTTGTCAAGATCATTCCTTCAATCTTTACCTGACAAATGAGCCTCAGTGACTTTCCGGAGGTGAAGTTATTTGAGGCATTACAACTAAATCCTCAACTCCTGATTACCTGAGGCCTGATGAGCCTCCTTGGGGATTAGCCACTAGCCAGGAGCTCTTCTTAGATACATTGATACTAATTCAAAGGCTGCAGCGGCAAATGTGCCTGTGGGAGACAGGATATCAGCATTGTCCGCCAACCCCTCTAGCAGGCTTTCTGCTGCTCTCTCAAATCCAGCACACTTGGCAATGAGTTTATCTCCAATGCCAAATCTCCGCCTCCCATGTGCGCAGTCATGCAAGCCAAAAACTTTGGGAGTCATCCCTGAATCTTGCCTATCCCTTCTCACTGCCCTCCCCCTGCTCCTCCCATAAAACATTACAACTTGTCATTTCTGAAAAGTTACTCAAATTCCTCCCCTCCTCTCTATCTTCACAGGTATGAAAATCCAGACCCCTCTCATATCTTGCTTGGAATATTGCAATACCCTCTAAATGATCTTCCAACCTCTCCATTCCAATTTGCTTTTATAACCAAAGTGATCTTTCTGAAGTCTATTGCCATGTCCCTTTATTGCTCATAACCTGCAGGGGCTCCCAATATGCAGATCCCTAAGCCTAGCTCCGCTGGCTCACTGGAACAGAGACTGCATGTCTTTTCTGCCCCCAGCCACAACTCTTCACACAACCTACACTTCAGTGAAGACTCACCATTCCATTCACTTCTCTGCCTTTGCTATTCTGGTTCCTTCCACTAGAATGTCCTTTGCTTCTGTGCCTATCTATTGAGATCCTACTCATCCTCCAAAACCCAGCTTCAAATGTCACTTCTGTCAAACTGTACTTCATGGCCCCAAGTGAATTATTTCCCTGATGTGTTCTTGCCACGTTAGATGGGTGTCTCCCAGTTAGATGGGCGTCTCCTTTATTTTGTACCCCTAGGACAAGCCCCAATTCATTGCACATTATAGGCACTCATTAAATCTTTATGGGATGAAATAATGTGTTTGTTTCCCAAATTCACTAATAATCAAAAGTTGTTCACATTTGTTAAAGACACATTAAGATTGCTCCTGCTGCTACTACCCACCAGATCGGTGGTGTGGCCAAACTCCAATGTCACTGTACAAAATGTGCTCACCATAACAAATGACTGCCACCTTTCCATTAAGTATAATCACTAGACACAGGATTCACAAAATGAACTCGGTCACATCCCTGTTTCAGAACTCACGATTCCCTGGTAAGTCAGTCAAAATCATGTAGTCTACCACCCAAGCCTTTCCAAACCAAGCCTTACTCTATCAAAATGGCTGCCTACCACTCTCCAAAACTCCTGGTCTTGACAGGCCGACCTCCGACCTCCCTGTCCTCCTCTAGCCCTCCTTGTCGGAGGGCGGTTATATTGTGGACCCTTGCCCACTCAACTCTTTCCTATCTCTACCTTCATACCATTTCTCCCAACTTCCATGCCTCTCTCAACGAAATCCTAGTCACACACGGAGCTTAGTCTGCCTAGGTGTCAAGCTAGAAGAGGCATCCTGGTTTTCTTACCATATTGATTGGCACATTAGTCACAGTCACAGACTCCATGTGTGTGCATGTGCATGTGCATGTGCGTGTGTGTGTGTTGTTTGTTTTTTTTTGTTTGCTTTTAATCTCTCCTAAGGTAGCTCCCAGACCAGACACTTAGGTCTTACTGAATACAGATTTATATATTCTCACCCCATGAGACCCCACACAATTAAGTGCTAGTGGAGTGAACTAGTTTGGTTAAGTAATTTTCACATTAGCTACAGGTTAACCTTTGGATTGTTGAAAAGCTTTTCTAAAATGTCTGAAACCACTTTTCTGCCTTAGTAAGTAGAGAATCGTGATGAGAATGAAATATTTCTGAATTAACTTAAGATTTGTCAGGCCCTCAGGGTCACCACCTTAGACCCCAATACCAAGGCAATATAAGAAGAGGGTGTGGCAGCATGAAAAGAGCATAGAACTAGATGGAGATCAGAAATTCTAAGTTCTCCTTCCACCTTTGCGTTCTTGAGGATGTGCATGAGTTTGGGAAAATCAGCTTCTACTCTCAAAAGAAATGGGGGCATTAAACTAGACATGCTCTAACCTAGCAACAATAAAACAGATTATTCGATAGTTGGTGAGGTCTTTGATCATGAAGATGAGCTGTGTATGTGCTAAATTGGAAAATCTCCCCCAGCAATCTTCGTTTTTATTTTTTTTAATTTCAAAGTTACAGAGAACTAAAAAGAATAATATTACAAACTCCCATGATTTCAGCATCCAAATTTAATAATGTTAACTTCTTTTTTTTTCCAATTTGCTTTCAGTGGCTTTGTTTTATTAAAGAAATAAAGCATTGCTGATATAGCTAATGTCCCCTTTAACCACCATACACAGTCCCATCTTTACCTCAAATCCCTGCCTGGATGTAACTGCTATTCCTTCCAACGTTTAGATTCTTGCATACATAGGTAGATACCCTGAAGAAAAATAATGGTAGTGATTAAAGATTTTCTTACAACAGAGAGTTGAAGGTTTGAATAAAAGCCAGTTAACTGAGGGCTCTTGTGAGGTGGGTTCCGGTCAACTGAGGTCTGAGAGAGTGTACTTTGAGGTGTGTTCACACCCCACACATGCACATCCTGCATCTCTCACACACACAGCCCTAGTGGGGGCCAACCTCAGAGTCTACAGGGGTTTTTTGCCTGAAGTCAGTTGTTTCCATGCCAAGTGCTGCCACACAGATTTCATGATGAGACCTCTGGTACTGTTGGAGTTCTGCTCTATTATAGGGAAATTTCCAATTCACGGCAGAGATACAATTGTTACTCATCAAACAGCAAGGCTCCAAAAGTTGCAAGCATGGGGAAGGGCCCACATCTTCTACTCTACACTTGGCTGCCCCTATTTGAAGTCAAATTCTGAGAACTAGAATACATAGACTCCAAAGTAAGTGCAGATTAGGCTTAGTGTTCTTCCTTTGATAATTTATTTTCCTCTCCATCTGCAAGTTTCACACACGATTCAGTTACCATAATCCCCTCCTCCTGCCATTGGAAGCCCCTCTCTGGGCTCTATCAAGGGGCTGTGAAGATTAAATGCATCAGTGCACTTCAAGTGCTTAGAATGGTGCTTGACACACAAACATTGCTCAGTAAATCTTTTGTATTACTATTGTGACTACTACTACTAGTACTAGTATTTGTATTAATTTTATATCTATTTTGTTAATGCTTCTACTGTATTTCTCAAGCCTTTACATATGATGATATATGTTATTTCAATACAATTGTCTTTTATACCATCCTTATATTAAAGTTAGTTCATTAAATTGCTTTTTTTACAAATTTGGGTTATAGGTAAGTCATATTACCTATAAATTTCATTTCAGGACAATGAACAGCCATTATGAAATATTTTAACATGATATACATTTTTTATATTAATTGTATATAATAGTATAGAATAATATACACATAGATTAATATGTGTATATTACTCTACTATATACATATTATACTATTACTATTAGGTTGTCAGAAAAGTCATAATGTGTTTTTTTCTCTGTTTTTCGTTGCAAAAATGCGTCATGACTTTTCCGACAACCCAATATTATATTATACACATATTACCTTATATGTGCCTATTCCTCTATATACTATTATGTGTACCAGGTGTATAATATAATAACTAATATAATATAAAAGAATACATATCATATTTATATTTTATAAATTACATATACATTTAATTTATTGCTGACTGCATATCATACTTATAGTTTAAAAATTTGCATATATTTATGCTGTGTTTATTATATTTAGTCATATAATATGTTTATAATATAAAATGAATTGTTATGACTAAATATACTTATAAGTTAATTATAATAGATTAAATCATATGAAATTGCTCTTTTTATAAGTGAAACAGGTCAAATATTGACAATTACATATGATTCATCCTAATGTGTTTATACACATATTGCATAATATATCATGAATTTAAATAAACATTCATTATATAAAATTATAACTCTCCTAAAAAGGGAGAGTAAAGCAAGATAGTGTTGAGAACTGCTGTGTTAGTTGGTAAATATTTTTATTATTTGTCAACGCAAATTGGTCCATGCCAGGGCCCTTTAGATCAGGGCCCTTTATAAAGGTCTGGAGCCTAGTAAACAAGCAGAGTTTTCTAGGCTCCAGACCTTTGCAATGGCTGTGCCCTATGTGTAGTACGCTTTTCCCGCAGATATCCACATGGCTCGCTGGGTACCAACCTTCTTCACGTATCTGTATAAACCAGTTGCGGGTGAGGGGAACTTACTGGTCCCACAACAAAAGGGACAAAGGGACAGGTGGCTTGACCACTGCTGGGAACTCACATCATCTCCGGACCCAGCTCTCAGACCTTGAGCACTTAACTTCCTTCTCCCACCCCCCAAGCGCACAGATCCCTATCCGCTGGAAACGTGTTCATGCTCTGCACCCCGTGAACCCCAGCCTCATCCAGGTCGATGTGGAGGAGGGGTGGTAAATGAAAAGTGAGGAAATTGTTTCCCTCTGTGGCCCCCCACAGCAGCCCAATCCGTCCTCCTGCACGCCCCCGCCCAGCACTCCATTGACTTACCACTCCCCGCCCACCCACACACACACACCTGTGGCTCGGGGCTGCCAGAGCCCTGGATCACCTGGGAGTGCGGGTCGGCCTGGCGCGGTCCAGTGTCACTCCTCAGTGACTGCCAGAAGGTAAGGCATTCTGGGGAGAACCAGCAGAGGGGCGCTGTGGGCGGAGGAGACACTAACTGGGCCTTGAAACTCCTGCCGAGGCTTGGCGCGACTGGGAGTTGTGGTGCAGGGAGGGTAGGTACCTGTAGCACCTACGTGACGGAGACCGCTGCTCAAGAGGGCACCCTCCACTGCGGAGCTGTCCCAGTCTTCCCAAACAGGAAATGGCCGCGTTCAGAGCACTTCCTGGATATAGCCTGCATCTGCGCAGCATCAGCGCCAATAATCATTTTAACTCCCCAGAATGCTGGCCTCACTTTCTCCCCTATCGGAAATGGGTATGTTTACAGGATAGTCCATAATATTGCTATGTGCACTTAGGTTAACATGAGAGGATTCATATATCTCACTGTGCCCAAGTACTGAATGACCATCCCCAAAAGGTGAATAATTACAGTATATCCATAATAATATTATTTGTAGTGATATTCATATTAAAATGTCATAATATTAGTTAACCAGCCAGCACCACCAGGAAGGCCTGTAGTATGCTTGGCCTTTTGTTAATTAAGGATAATTGTGCATCCATTCTTATCATTTATGTTTACATTATTATTCATTATTTATATTATTTAATTATTTTACATTTACACTATCCATTATTATAATTAAGGTCATCATTAAATGATTATATCATGAATTATTCATTATAATGAATACCACAATTGCATTATTAACTAATGTTATGTATACCATAATCATATTATTTATTACAAGTATTACAGTAAGTACAACACAATTTTAATAATTTAATAATAAATATAATGAATAATAAATTAATTCTGTACTGCTAAGAAACCCTTGTGTTAACCTTTCCATCTTGGGAGAATCAGGATAACTGAGGTAAAGTATTAATGCAGTTACTTGCATTATTGTGATAGTTAAAAAAATATGTATAGTAACTACCACTCCTGGTAATGCTGGCATAGTAATTTCCCCTCTGGGAAGTGCATAATTATACTACATGGCTAATTATATTATTATTGTTATTATTATTACTATTATTACTATTATTTTACCACCTATCCTAATGATGGATACCAATGTAAGAATAATGACGTTATCTGTTTCCACCTGTGAAATGGAGATGATTTTGGAAATTGATCATTTACATTATATTGACATTATAATCATAATTCATACCACTCCTGAGAATCTTGGCATGCATCTATAAAATGGACATAATTATGAGGCATCACTGATACTATTTGCATTTATGTTGGTACTATATTTGCAATTAATGCTACTATTAGGAATGAAAACTAGGGAGAAATTCACACCTCACAGGGTTTTTGTCAGGTTTAAGTGAGTTTGAACCTGCTACATAGCAGTAATGGTGGTAATATTAATAATAGGAGATTTTCTTAACTCCTCACCATGTATTAGGCACTGCTTTCAGTGCTTCACATGCATTGACTCATTAATCACAACAACCTTATGAGTAAAATAGGTATTACAGATATCCCCAGTTTACACTTGAGTAAACTGTGACCCAGAGAGCAAACATTTTGCCTCAGGGTCCACAGCCAGTTTCAGCCCACGTTCCATTCTCATATCCACTACTACTCTCTTGGATATTAATGAGAATTATCATAGTAACTAATATTTTTATCCAAGTTATTATCTTATTATAACAGAAGAGAGAGTATTCCTTCTTGTTCATTATGCAAAGGTCATAGGCACGTAGAACGGCTGGTGTTAGTGGTGCTGATGTTAGGGAACCAGGCTGGGGTGAGGTGACCAGTATAGAGGGTACAGATGAATCTCTCCCTCCCGATGTTGTCAGGAGACTTGTTTGAAGTAGCTTAGGCCAAAAGCCCCAAGCAGACTGTTGGTGCATAATAAATGCTTCTCAAAGAGTCATGAATCCTTCATTATGGTGCTTAGCTTCCAAAAAGCCAAGGTACAAAGAACAAGCAAACTTTACAAAGGAAAAATGCAAAGAAAGATAGTGCTTGGTTACTGAGTGTTTTATCTCCGTCTGTGGCGCCACCGTCTTCACCTGTATCCACCTGCCCTGCCCTTCATGCTCAAAGACACAGCATGTCAACAGCTTGTTGTTTGGGGCTATTTATTGCAGCTAGTATTTGCCATCACATAGTGGTGCAAGGCTTTCAGCTGCATGTATCCAATATACTTGGATAAGGTCCAGCTCAGTCGATATGGCCTGAAAGAATATGGACGGAATGGAGTGTGTCTCCATTCCCTGAAAGGAGGAAGGGATGAATGATAATGACATCTGGGCGAATGAGGCATTGAGGGAAGAAACAGGGGAGATTTGTTACTGGGATAGAGATTTGTCTGCCCCTCCTTGGAAGGAACTGGAGGCAAGAGTCCCTTCTAGGAGTGGTGGGAGATTGAATGTAAGACTTAAAAACATGATGGGTTGGACATCTGTTTAAGAAACAGTTAGAATCCCAGGTACACCACTCCAACACCAGTGCCACACACTATGAAGACTGGATGAAAGATCTCTATAGGGTGAAACAGAGAGGGTATGGTTTACTTGGACTTGCCTACCTACTCCAGGCCACAATTTCCTGTTAATGGTTATTTATCTACCACTGAGTCTGGGCATTTCGCAGAGCCTTTGAGAGTAACACAGCCCAGACTGCCAGAGTTGGGGTCATTGGGACAAGGAGTCCCAGACTCAGTGTCCCTTCGCTCCGCCAGACCATGGAGGTCAGACCAACCCCTTCCTTTCCTGCAATGCCCCTGGAAAACCAGAATTAGATGCCTGAGACCCAGTTTTCCTGCTGGCCCCTGCTTTGCTTTGAGCTCTGTCCCAAACCATTCTTGAACAAGCTTGTAGTTGTTACCTATCATATTTCTAGGTCACTCAGTGTGACACAGACACAGGTGAGCCTGGACACCAGATATGTCCCTACCACACAGGTCTCACCATGCAGTTCCAGAGGGGCGAGAACTTCCACCACTTAGGTGGCTGGGCAGGGAGGAGGGTTCTGCACACTCTTTTTGAGGACATAAGGATGGGGGAATTTTAAGTCCCAGAACTCTAAGGGTCCTCCTGACCCATTTATCTCTCCTTCCGTCCTCTCCTCCAGTCATTGTAGCTCAATTGGGGTCCATCAACATCAGTAGATCATAAATTGTTAAGAGGTCACCATTGCCAGGGTATGCCAGTCATCTTCCCTTCACACACACACACCCATCTCTCCAACCAAAACATGAGCTACTGGACCCTGCTTTGTCTGAGGGTGTGGGGTGGGTCTTTGGAGTCTGATGTTCCTAGTGAAAAACTAAGCCCCTGCCCCCCAACACCACAGATACTCTTGTAGTTGACAGAAATCCTACAATGACCCCCAAAGATGTCCCGTCCTCATTCCCAGAACCTGTAAATATGATGAAATATTACTTCCACGGTAATGGGAAGTTATATGGCACAGTTGACCATGAAATTGGGAGATTATTCAGGTGAACCTGACCTAATTACATGGTTGCTGCAAAGCAGAAAGCTTTCTGCAGCTGCCGAAGAAAAGGAAGTCAGAGAAAGTTGAAGTGTGAGAAGCATATAATGCAGGATTGCTGGCTTTGAAGATGGGAAGCAGCCTCAAAGCACAGAGAGTATCTCCAGGCTCCTCCCTACACCCTGAATGAGCATAGAAGGAGCTTGTTCCCCAGAGCTTCCATCCAAGAGTCCAGCCCAACTGACACTTGACTTTGGCCTTGTGGCACCCTAAGAAGAAAACTCAGGTGAGCCCACCGGGACTTCTGACCTACCAGTGAGCTAATAACTGAGTATTGCTTTAAGCTGTAACTGTGTTATAATTTATAATGGCAGCAATAGAAAATTAATGTAGTTTCATCTTTATTTTATATATTGAGATTATTTTTTTGTTAGTTTCAGGTGTACGAAGCAACGTCATATTTAGACATTTACACCCCTCACAAAGTGATAACCCCCCAATCTACTACCCCTCTGATATCATATTTAGCTGTTACACTACCATTGACTATATTCTATATGCTGTACTTTACATCCCGTTACAT
>NW_017731973.1:968617-994412 GCF_001890085.2 Hipposideros armiger | reverse complement strand
TTCTACTTCAGGTTCAGGTGTACAGTGCAGTGGTCAGGCATCTACACAGTCTCTGAAGTGATCCTCCTGATCAGTCCAGTGCCCATCTTGCCCCCTACATTGTCTTTATAACATTATTGATTATATTCCCCAGACTGTATTTCACATCCCCATGACTATATTGTGACTATCAATTTGTATTTTCTAATCCCTTCTCCCCCATCTCCACCCCCCTCCCATCTTGCAACCATCAGGGTTTTTTTCTCTATATTTCAGGCGTAGGAATTCAAAAGTTACATTATTCACTTATATGTGGAATCTAAAGAACAGTGTAATGTAACGTCTTAATCCCTGTACCTTTCTTTACCCTTCGTAGATTGTCAGGGCCCTAAGGAGGCCTCACATATAAGTTCCTCTCCTTGTCCATCCAGGAGGATGCCTGGTTTTGTCCATAAGGTAGTGTCCCCAGCCTCTTGCCCTTGCTGCCTTTTTCCTGCTCAAACTCTTTGCCCTCAGGCCTTCCATACGTATTTTTCCCACTGAGTTTCCCCAACTGTCCTCCCAGGACTGCCAAGCACAGCTGATTCTCTCCTCGCCCCAGGACATCCTGGCCTTCTGGTGCTGGTGGTTGGCAGACCACAAGGTGTCCTTGTCCAGGGCACACTGTGCTGACTCTCTTGGCATGGTCTCTGCCCCTCTCCAAGGTCTTCGAGAGTTGGGAATATGCGGTTCTCAAAATGCAATATGTTATGCTTCTGTTCAAGCTTAGCTGAGACAGGTCTTCTAGAAAGGATGTGACAGTTCTATGAATGTGCCCTCCCCAGGTGTTCCTGCAGACTCAGGGGCTGCTCCCTGTGACTTCCAGCTGTCCCTATGCCTCTCTTAAGGTCCCTGTTCCTTTTCTCTTTTTAGGATAGAGGAGAAGGATGGGAGGAGGGAGGGGAAGTGCTATGCCCCCTCCACCCACAAGTGCAGCCCTGCCTCCCTTGCCCAGCCTCCTGCTCCAAAGCCAGACTCATGGTGCCTGTGGGTGCATGTACATCAACCAGCCCATCAGAAACAATGCCACATGCTTCGGCTGCCTAACCAAGAGGCCTGGGAAATGTGACAAGATCCTCATAGATCCCAGTTGTCAGCTTTATACCTGGCTACAGTCTCTCCATGACTTGTTCCCTTTCTGAAGATGGTCATCTTCCCTAAGATCCTCAGTCTTTCCAAGACCATCATCTGCTAGTTGTCCTGATATGCTTATGAGAGTCTGTTTATTGATCCAATTACTTAATCACAGGTATATTCACTATAGACAATTTCTTAAATTAGAGATTTAAAATATGCACACTTTTCTGTACATGTTATTGCTATGCCTGAAATTTTTTTTTCACCCTACTTATAAGCTAATAAATGAGCTTGTTACTGTTTAATGGATGCTGGTAGAAGAATAAGACTCCTGGGTTGGAAACAAGTGAATGATAGTATTACTTGTGGAACAGCAAGCAGCATGAACATCAGCATATTTGCATAGGTTCCCCTTGTCCATCAAGTCTCACAGAAATGACACAAAGCAGTCCAGGTGGCTGCTGTGCATTAGAATAAGGAACAATGACCTTAGGGGACCCACCAATTTATAACAAGCACTAAGCAAGCTTGCTCTTTGTCCTAAGAGAGACATTACCTCATCCCTGAAGGTTGCATGCTGCAAACACAACCTTGAGAAATGGCCCAGGTAAAAAGTGGTCAGGACCTTACCCTCTAAGCATACCCAGCAAGATGTGTAGGAGCATAAGAGTCTCTCCCAACAGTTATACTTCAATAAAATTAACCCCCCAAAATACCCTGCCTAACACCCCCCACCATTGACAAATCGTCTTCCTCTCAACTTGTCATTCACTTCTTCCTTCTCCCTTTCATTCACTACTCACACTCTTGGTGCTATTCATTTCCATTGTTCTCTCTACCCTCACCATATCCAGGGTATGAACTCTAAGCCAGAGAAAAGGTTGGATTCAGAGAGATCTGGGATTTGACTCTGTCACATTGTGAACCTTCTGGAAAAATTTCCTAAAGCATGAATCACCTGTGGTTATGGTGGTCAAGGAGGGGCATTCTGTTTCCTCAGCACTAGCTTCCACCTTTTGGGGTCTGTATGTTCCAAGCAGACATAAGAAGGTAGGCAGGCCATGTGAGCTGGGGTAGAGATTAGAGGGACTGTGTGCAACAGAGTCAGCTCAGGCCATGGCCACACACACATACACACAGAGGATTTCACTATTTTAGTTAGTACTGAGCTTATCAGGCTTGTAGCCTAAACAAGAACAAATGGGGATATCACAATCAGTGACCCCTAATATGTTCCCCAACGTATGATGGAGGCTAGACCACCTTCCTTCACAGACCCCCAAAATACCTGCCAGTGGAAAAAGACAATCCTTTGAAATACAAATCTAGCCTTATCTTGTATGCAGCACAGGGATAGGGAATAAGGGGACAAAGGGAGGATGAGGAGCAACCTGGGCTGGGAGGGGGACTGTCATCTCTGCGACCTGCCATGAGCCCCACATTGTTCCTGATTTATGTAATCCTGTTTCCTCTATCCCTGCATGGAACCATCTTTAGTGACATGTGTGGCTTCTGCACCCATATACAGAAACCACATGCTGCATGTCAGATGTGGGTGATTCCAGAGGACCTCCCCCCAGGAATCTCCTTCCCTCACAGGCCCCAGAGGTCTCTGTCACAGGCTCTGGAGGGACAGTCCGGAGATACCTGCTGGGAGTGTGTTCTGCCTCCAGAGATATACCACATCTCCCATGGTCAGATGGGACCATTCTATTTAAATTACAAGGTCAAAAGAGTGTTGTCCCGTATTTGAACATCCTTTCTTCAGCAGAGATCGTGCCTAAGAGAGTATCTTAGACCCCTCCAAAACCTGGACTTTCTTCTTTAAATCCTGCTCTCTCTTTTCATTTCAGTCTTGCTGGGTCAACAACTCCCAAAGGAATACGAGCTTGGCATGGCCAGAATGATTCTTCCACCCTCTCCCGCTGCCTATTGCCTTGCTAAATGGGGGGATTCGAGACTAACAACAGCCCAGTCTCTGCTTCTGCGTTGCTTAATGCTGTGTGATTTCCAGCTAGTGTCTGGACTTCTCTGAACTCTACTTCAGATGATAGATAGACGATAGATAGATAGATAGATAGATAGATAGATAGATAAGCAGGGCTTTATCCAAACCCTCACAAAGTCCAGGTCTTTTTGGACTTTTTATATTACTCTCTGCCGAATTCCAACAGATTCTAAAATAGCATGAGGCACTAGAAAATTCTAAAAAATATACTTCTAGAGAGGCAGTGGAGCACTCCTGCAATGCCTTAGCTGTGTTTCCTTGGGGAAGTGATTTAAACATCTCTGTGCTCCAGTTTCCATATCAGCAAAAGAGAGATAATATTTGTACATACTTCATAGGGTCATTATGAGGATTTGATGATGAATACGTGTCAGGCATTTAGAACACCATATCTAGCAGCTAGTAAGGACTCAAAAAGTATTAGTGATTCTTAATAATAACAATAGTAAATAGTTAGATTTATAACTTTAGCAGCAATAAGTCTTATCAGTAATATAATTTATGGTATTGGAAATAATGTTTAATATTAGGAATGATCATTTATATTATTAGAAATAATGTATAATATCAGTAGTGATAATTCAGTTCACACTGCAACCATAATTTAACTCATTATCCCCTTTAGATGTTATAAATACTTCAATACATTCATTTGCAATTTTTCTTCCTGTTATGATACTTGCACACTGTTTTCTAGATGACAAATACAAAATATTCAAGACTCCCTCCCTTTGTTATACATCTCTTTGAATGGGGTTTTTATTAGGAAGCTGCATGGAAATTTTTGTAGCAAGGCAGAAGCTGTGGTTACATACATTTTGTCCTTCATGACATTGACTTCAGTATTCTGAGGCAGCTGGGAAAAGAGACCTGAGGTGGACACCTCATTGGTATCTGCCGACTTTCAAAGCTCTGGTGTACAAACCCTGTTGCTCTTCCCAATTGTGCTTGAGGAACAGCTCAATTTATAGGAGAAACAAACAGAACCTCCCACCTCCCCACCATTGCCATCCACCTGGTCTTGTTCATTTTGAAAGGTACTGAAAGGTTTCCCAACCAAAGGTATTTACCTAGTTTTACCTCCTTTGTGTCACCATTTAGAGTCTTTGGTAATCATGCAGTTTTACTGAATTAGAATGCCTTGCTCCATAGGAGGAGTGACAAACCACCTAGCAGAGATCTTTATATATTAGCACAGATTCCTTTATCTGATTAATTCATTACCCCCATAATCACCTAGCACTAGTCTATTGAGAAAATGGGACCGTGGATGAATAATTTTTATTACATTGAGATGGGAGAAGGGCAAAGAGAACGTATACTTGGCTCTCAGGAATTCTTTGGCCCTTAATAAGGCATGCTGTTCACCAAAGAGGGGTGTGAAAGTTAAATGGTATAGTAAAAAACACAACAGTTGAAGATACCTGGGTTTAATATGATTTTATTATCTGTAAGATGGAGATACTAGCTCTACTCACTGTATAGAGTTGTAAAGATTCAGGAAGAGGACTTGAGGAGAGGGGAACTTTTATTAAGTCCTTACCACATGTTGGACATCATCCTTGGTAACTGTGATGGTCAATTTTATATGGCAACTTGACTGGGCCACAGGGTGCCCAGACATTTGGTCAAACATGATTGTGGGTATGTCTGTGAGGGTGTTTCTGGATGTGATTAACATTTGAATCAGTATACTGAGTAAAGCAAATTGCTCTCCGTCATTTGTGTTGACTTCGTCCAATCAGTTGAAGGCCTTAATTAAAAAAAAAAAAAAAGCTGACCTTCCCCTGAGTAAGAGAGAATTTCCTCCTGCCTGACTACTTTGAGCTGGGACATTGGTTTTCTCTTGCCTTTGGACTCAAAGTGAACATCAGCTCTTCCTGGGTCGAGCCTGCTGGCAATCAAGCTGAGACTTACACCATCGGCTCCCTTGAGTCTCCGGCCTGCTGACTGCCGATCCTGTGACTTGTCAGACTCCAAAATCACATAGGCCAATTCCTTATAATAAATCTATGTGTGTGTGTGTGTGTGTGTGTGTGTGTGTGTGTGTGTGTGTGTGTGTGTGTGTAGGGGGATAGATAGATATTCTCTGAAGGACCCTCATACAGTAACTTATATACATTATCTCATTTAATCCTCACCAAAACCCTAGCAAATATGATTAGTCCCACATTATAGATGAGGACACTGAAGTTCGCAGAAGTTAAATTATACTGCCTAAACTTTTTCATGTCACTGTACACATAGAAAATACAGAAAATTATAAAATATGTTTGCTCATTGGGATAAATGATAAGATTTCTAGCAGCTAGAAGTAACTGGTCACCCCGCACCTTACTGGCCACCCAAGAGCTGAAGGGTCAATGTGTTAACACTCCTGTCGTCTACATGTGGTACACTGATTAGGAAACTTGGGGTTAAATTACTTGGCCACAATCACATGATTGTTAGAGAAGTAGAAGAGGAAAAATGTGAAGAATTTCAGAATTGGAATTAAGCATACCTGTGTTTGAATTCAGGATCTGCTATTGATTGTGGCTGTGGGGCTGTATGACACTGGACAGTTAGGATAACCTCTCTGTACCTTAGTTTCCCCATCTATAAAATGAGGACTATCATAGTACCTTTCTCCTGGGTTATTAGACATGAAATGTAAATTATATAAAGCACCCAATATAGACCTTGCTGCCAAGTAAACATTCTATAAATACTAATATTGCTACTAATAACAGTAATAATAATAATAATAATAATAATAATAAAAATTAGGCAAAACAATATCTTAACTCCAAAGTGCAGGGTTTTTCACTGTCTTTCCTGAAGACACACTTCCCCAACTTTATAGTTTTATGATGAATCTGCCCCACTTCTACTGCAGGCAAGGCTGTTCTGGAAGCTGCCATGTCAGTGTGTGTGTCAAGGGGATGGGGCGGTGCCATGCTCTCTCAGTTCTGTCTGCAGCCCTCCCAAAGCTGTTCTCACGGAAATGTGTTTGTCATCTCCTATTAACGTGACTGACCAGTGGACTGACTGAATCAACCAAATTGGCCAGATGCTTTGCCATCATTAGTGACAGTCCAAGAGTGTGGTGTTGCCTCTGGAACAAGTCTGTGAGAAGGAAAAATAAAACCGACTAAAAAAGTAATATTTATCTCCTGAACATTTGGTTTTAGCTCATAGAGGCAGCTCACAGATTCAAGGAATCATTCCTTAGGGAGAGGCCCCTTGTAGGGTCAGCAAAATCGTTGGTCATAAAATGACAAATACTCCCACCGCTTCATCACATAGTGCTGGGCCAACCCTTCCTTCACCTCATTATTTCTGGATATCAGAGTTCAAACATCATTCTTAGTGCTCTAGCCAGTGATCTAGGATGCCTTTATTATAGGTTCAGACAAAAGGTGAGAGAAGTTGGAACACTAAGCTTAGCTTGCCTAGTTATGTGGTTGAAGGGCAAGTTCAAATCTCACAGAGTAGTAATGATGACAAAGAGAAATGGACAAAAGTAAGATAATAATTTATAATAAGGCTTGTAACATTTGGTGGGGGAAGGAAGGCATTCCAGCTCTCCATTTCTTTAATTCATTCATTCATACATCCATCCATTTTTCAACAAGCGTTCATTAAGCACCTACGTGTTAGGCACTAGAGTAGGCTGTGGGGCTTCACTGTCAAGTAATACATGGCATTTTCTCTCAGGAAGCTTACAGTCTAGTGGGATGATTAAAGAAACTCTTATGGTAATAATGATATTAGTAAGTAATACCAAGTACTTATCGTGGGCCAGGCACCATTCTAAGTATTTTACATGTATTAAGTCATTTCATCCTCACAACAACCCTGTGAGGTAGGTTCTATTATTACTATTTCAATTTCTAGACAAAGACACTAAGGGTTAAGTAACCTGCCCAAAGCCATATTGCTATTAAGTGTGGGAGCCAATATTCAAATCCAGGGAGACTGCTGCTGCAGCCATGCTTTTAACCATTTAAATTGCCTCTTCAATATGATACCACAGAGGTAGGAGAGGTCATGGGAGCTACTAAGCCAGATTGAAAGGTCAAGGAAGATTTTGCAGAGAAGGTGACCCTTTAAGTTTTGAAGAATGAGAAGCCAAGAGTTAGATGGATACAGAGGAGAGGACAGTCCAAGCAGATAAAACCACACATGTGAGGTCATGATGCCTGAAACAGTGTGCCATGTTTAGGAAACTACAAGTAGTTGTGTATGGTTGGAACATATGGGTAAATGTCAGGAGAAGATTCCACCAAGGTAAATAAGACACAGATCATAAAAAGGCTTTGTATAGGAATCCAAAAAGTTTGAAAATTCTCCTGAAAGCTATGTGGAGCCACTGAAGTGTCTTTAGAATAGTCTTTTCAAAGATCTTTTTGATGATAGTATTGAACAAAGACTGCAAGTTGTCAAGACTGAAAGCATAGAGATCATTTATGAAATTATTACCACAGTTGAGGTGACAGAAATGTGAAGATGACCCAAGGTGGTAGAGAAGAAAATAGTAGAGAGGACAGATATAAGCAATGCTAAGGGGGTAGAAACATTGGTCTTGTGAGAGATTGCATGTGGAGAATAAGGGCAAGGGAGGAGTTAGTGGCTCCCAGATTTCTGCTTGGTTGACAATACTACCAAGCTTCCAAATTTTACAACACAATATTTTATAATAAATATTTTATATTTTATAATAAATGAAGACTGTATAAATTGAAGGTTAAATGATTGGCTACTGTTAGATATTTAGGAAGTATAAAGCTCATTGCCTGGATGTAGAAGGTGAAGGAAAGGAAGGAGTCCAGAATGGTCCAAGGTTTCTGGCTCAGGTAACTTCCTTCCTTCACTGAGACAAGCAATACAGGAGGAAGAGCAATTGCGGACATGGATGAGAAGTTCAAGTTTAAATACAATCAGTTGGAGAGGCCTATATGACACCCACATTATGGCGATATGTACAAAAAAGAATAAAAGAGGATATAGTTGATACCAAAATAGTCGCTAACATTAAGTGCATACTAAGTTCCAGGCAGTGTTCTAAGTCCTTTGTAATGACTTGGTTAATATTTCCCTCAATCCCACAAGGTAGCTACTACTATTACTACCCTTATTTACAGATACTGACATGAAGACACAGAGAAGTTAAAATAACATTCAAAGGCACACAACGTATAAGTGGTAGAGCCAAGACTTAGATCTACACGGTCTAATTTCCAAGATTGAGATTTTAAGCACTATGCTATAGCACCAATCTGTAGCATAGATACCACATGAATTGAAAGTACATAAGGGAGGATGTGGTTCAGCCAGGGAGCCCTTGTGGTATGCTGTACATTGTACAGCCTAACAGAGCTCTTGTTCTTGCCCTGTTTATTTTGCTTGTTAGCAGATATCAATTCTGCAACCAGCTGACATTTGATCACTTATATTTTTCACATTCCTTGGCACAGTATCTAGGGTTGAACTATTATTTTATCCAATAGTCACACCTGGGGTGACAAATTTGTCCTGGTTTGTTTGGGACTAAAGGGTTTCCCAGAACACAGGACTTTTAGTTTTTAAATTAGAACAGTGCTGGGCAAACCATGACAAATTGGTCACCCTCGACACATGTAACCATAATCAAAAGTGGGAAGCTTTGGGATCAGCTCAGGCCAATTTCAATCTTACCAGCATCTGTCATCCAAAGAAGGATATGAGAACTCGATCAAGGCACAGCCAAATTACTGGGCAATCTACTGTCAGGTCAAGATTAGTGAATTCCAATATAATACAAAATTTCTGTTTTGTGTTTCAAAAACATTTAAAATCCTTTTAGGTTATTTTCCCACCTTCAGCTATTGACAGGAACAAGTGAATGTTCTCAACTCATTACAACAAATGTCTAATTCATTGCCTTCCCAGATACCTTGTATAGAATTTGATATCTTTGGAAGAGTTCTCTTAACTCTCCTCTTTGAAATTTGGGGGTGGGGGTGGGGGAGGATGTCTTAATCAAATGGTAGGCGTTTAAATAGAGCTCAGTGACCTGACAGACAAGTGCAAGTAGGAAAGGACCTTAGACCAGTTTCTTCCTACCTTGGGCCAGGCCTGACTGTGAGCAGTCTCTCCCTTTCCTGAGCCTGAAATGGCCATCTTCATAGGAATGGGGTGTGGTTTGGGCAGACATGCACAAGACCTGAGGATGCAGACATGATAGAAATTCCCAGAGATCAGGGTAGAAAGCACAGAGGGCATTTGTTGTGTGTCAAACTGCAGGTTCTGCCAATTCAATGTGATATGTGCATGATATATTAGCAGAGGTGCATTGATGGTTCTAGAAAACATGGTTTACCTCCCTAGAATACTTGTATGAAAAATAAAATCTTTCAAACTGCTAGGGAACTCCAACTAAATAAAGATTACCTACTATTCCTATTGACTTTATGGGGAACGTTGGAAAGGCCACTGGAAAGAACCAAAAGCAAAAGCAGGGGCCTTGTCAGCTAACTCTTTTAGCGTCTTTCATTGGGCAAAAGTAAGTCCCTAAAAAGCTGGTGTACATGATGTGGGTGTTGGAGTGAATTTCATATGAAAAGAGGGATGGAATTTTTGAGGAGCCTTTTCTACAAGGTAGAGCATGAGTGAGCAAGTTTATTTCTGTAAAGGGCCTGATAATACATATTTTCAGCTTTGTAGGCCATACTGTCTGTCCATTTTAATGAGAAAGCAGCCATAGACAGTGTATAAACAATTAAGGGGGCCGGCCGAGTGGCGCGATGGTTAGGAACTCGCTTGGGATGCCAGAGGGCCCCGGTTCAGATCCCACATATGAGGGCCAGTGACACTGCCCTCCACAGCTAAGATGCTGAACAACAGCTCAACCTGGAGCTGGGTTGCCATGAGTCGCTGGCGACAGCGTAGGCTGCAGCCCCTGTGGCAGTGGGTGCAGCCAGCGTGAGCGGCCAGCAGCCGCAGTGAGCGGCCGTCCAGAAGCCGGCGACTGATCTGCCTCACCAGGGAAGAGCGCAATGATGGTGCCAACTTGGGCCAGTGAAGCAACATCCTCCACAACTAGATTGAAGAACAACAAAAAAAAAATGACAGCAACTTGTCTGTTCCCCTTCCCCCAATTCCCAGCACTGTTCCCATCCCCCCAATTCCCCGATAAAAATCTTTAAAAACAAAACAAAACAAAACAAAAACAATTAAGCATGGCTGTGCTCCAACAGAACTTTATAGAAACATGCAGTTGGCAAGGTTTGGTTCCTTGGCCATAGATTGCCTACACCTGATCTAGAGGTTAGTGGAACCCCAAGACAATTGCCTAACTCTCCCACCATACACAGAATTTGTGCATAGTGTCCACCTTTTCATAAGTGTGAGATTGTGTGTGTGTGTGTGTGTGTGTGTGTAAAAGAGCATTCATTAAGTTTCCCTCAGTAAGTATTTTTTAAAACATAATCATTCAGTCACTTGAGATAATGGAGGAATCATATTTGTCCTAATACCATTTGAAACAAAATAAATAATTGTTTAGGAAATTTGTGTTTATTTTCTCTTTGGACAAAAAGCAGGGATCTTCAATATGGGAAGCAGTGTGTCAAACCTTAGTAACAGTGTGTGACAAGTTTCAACTTGTTCGGTGCAGTCAGTTGGGTGTGAGCTACGGTTGAGAGGTGTGTTTTAAAATGTGCCATGAATCATTCTCCATCATGACAATACTCCGTGTCACACATCGCTTCTGGTATATGACAATTTCTGTCAAATAAAAATATTATGGTGTGGCCTCATCCACCTTATTCACGGGATCTGGCACCATGCAATTTCAGGCTCTTCCCCAAAGTCAAAATGACCATGAAAGGTAAATGTTTTGAATCAATTCAGGACATCGAGACAGCCAAACTGCTCAACTAAAGACACTCGTAAAAGAGGACTTCCAGAACTGCTTCAGAAAGTGGCAAGAACAATGGGATAAGTGTGTTTGAAGTGAGGGGGGTATTTTGAGGGGATTCATGGCAATGTGTTTTTACTGTAGTAATTTTTTTATTTAAACATTCACCATATTGTTTCATCACACCTCATATATGATTATCCCACATTACATAGGAAACAGGCCTAGAAGAGCTATGCAACTTGTTCTTTTTACACAGTAAGTTAAAGCTCCATTCCTGACTCTACAACTAGTACTCTCTTGCTACTGTAGAATCAGTAAGACAGCAAAAGAGTTTATATTTTTATATAACTCTTAAATTATAATGCCATCTAAGAATGGTGAATGGGCATAAACTGGGTTAAATAACTAGACATTTATTTCTGGGCTAACGAAATGTATTCCAATCATAAAACTCAATTCAAAAAGCTATGCAGAGATAAGCCCACCGAAGCCTCCAGTTACACAGTTTTTAGGATCAGAGTCAGGAAAGCCATATTATAATAGAAAGTACCTTATGTCATCCAATAACTAAATCCCCTTGGAGAGGGTCCAAGGCGTACCCACCTTATAATGAAGTTGAATTTATGGCAAATAATATTTTAATGTGATTCCAGTGTCAGAGTTTGCTGTTGTGGTTTTGCAAGTGATATGGTCTTAAAAGCTGTCATAAAATGAAGATTTAGACAAACAAGTGATAACAAGTGAAAAACTTGCACACAAATCACCATGTTCCAATGTTACTGTTCAATTTATAATGTATATTACATTTTCCAATTCCTAGCAATTTGCATTTTTCTTATTTAAAATAAAACCATGTGGTATAAACAAACAGGGCAAATTTTAGCGTGAACCATAATAATTTATGAGCAATTACAGAAGCACATGTACACAGTCGCTGAGTAATTTGTCTTTCTGCTTGCTGTCAAATAAATATTTTTTGCATCTTGAATCTTCCTGTAATCATTTTGCAATGGCACTATCACCTGGAGCAATTTTTACTGTACGGTTGTTATACCCATTTGTTTCATATCTTATTACCCCAAGTTCAATTATAAATTCAAGTAAATTAGAAAAATCACAGTAATTTGTTGATGTACTTTCTAAAACAGGCTAGCGAGTTAAGTAGTAAGTTATTTTAATCATGCACAATTCAAAGGGAATGCGGCCTAGCTACAGGTAACATCTAGAGGTTATGATCCAGATGGATCATTTAAAATAGGTTCATGTCTTAGGACTGCAGCACAGATTCTCAATCACATATTCTGTTGAGTTTTCTTTCATATATTTGGATGAAGTAAGTGAGTAGACCTCTCCAGTTTGAAAGCAGAGTGAATGGGAAACCTAGGTGCCTTTTTGGTGACTTTGTGTGGCTTCATATAAATCAAAATCAATCAATCAATCAGTCAATCTCAGTCAAACCCTCTACCCCATCCCTCCCTTCCTCCCTTCTTCTCTCTTAGATTTATGGCTTACTTATTTCAAATTCTACATGACTAGTTTTGGGGAGGATGAAATGAAAGGCAGACATATAAACTAGTTTGAAAGTTTGAATATATATATATAATATTTGAATATATATATATATATATATATATATATATATATACACACACATACGTACATTCAGAGAAACTTTTCAGAGATATTGTATGATTGAAATAGGGAAATCCACTAAAGGTATAAGCAGCAATTAAAATATATATCATTTTAAGTCCATTCTCACGTTCTTCTCTTGGATGGCTGCACTGCCCATAAACTGCAGTCATCCCTGGATGTGGTATAAACACATTTATAAAATTTCATCATATTGTATAACAAAAATAATGTAGTAGAATGCATCCAGGATGCCAGGACAATGTCCATTATCTGCTTGTATTGGGCTGTGGAATGAATGCAGGGACCAATGAGTCTTTAAAATGACAAGCTCACTCAGAATCATTTAGGAGAAACCTAAAATTGAATCACACATTTAGAAATGAACTGCAAAGAAATTTTATCAGCTCTGTAGATCCTCATCTACCTTTGTGCGAAAGGAAGAACACAGATGCTAGATTATATCAAATGCACAAGGGAGCATGGGCCTCAGGTTGGACCACTGATCACTAGGTCAGGCCCCAACAGATTATGTTCTTTGAAAGTAAACATTTTCATTTTGAACAAGAAGTAGTAGTATGTAGGCTCTTTAAGCCAGTTGTATACAATCATTAACTAAGTAATGTCAGGCAAGTCACATAAGCCATGTAATCTGTTTCCTCTCATAAAAAATGAGGGGCTTGGGCTACATGAACTTTAAGGTCTCTTCTAATTCAAAGTCTGTGATTTTATAATAAGGGCAAAATAATCACCTGTCCTCAGGTACCAGGTTAAGCCAAATGGCAGAGAGTATAGCAAGGCTTGCAGAAAGCCCAGTAAACAGCTACCTACATGGAGTGAAGAACAGCAATCTACCCAAAGTATTGGGTTGTCGGAAAAATCATGACGCATTTTTGCAATGAAAAACAGAAAAAAATATGTCATGACTTTTCCGACAACCCAATAATTCACATCTTTGTCCCCAGATGGCTCTACCACTGCCCAGCCTTGACACTTAATATTCTCCTCCTATTATAGTGATATCTTTGTGTGAAAGCAATATGTTTCTAGAAGGCCCATTTGGAAATTATGAGATGCAGAACCTGTTAGCCTGTAGCCACTAAGTTAGCGCAGATTAGTTTATCCCTAAAGAAAAAAAAAGGTGCCAGAGGAAATTTGGTACAGGGCAAACCTAATCGTTGCCCTATCCCATTCTCCCATTATCTACCCCCCCTTTCATCCCTCCCTCCATCCCTCCCTTCTTTTCTCTTCTCTTCTTTTCTTTTCTTTTCCTTTTCCTTTCCTTCTTTCTTTCTGTTTATTTTGGTCAGCAAGGAGCAGAGGAAGACCTCTAGTAGAAATCTTCAGGAGGAGATGGGGGTTTCTACCCTGCTTGGCTTCTCAATCTGAAGGGGAACAATGTCAGCACTTGACCTTTTCCCTACCTCCATTCTGGACCTTTATAGTCAAAACTTCCCACCGACTTCCAGGCTCTAGAGAAATGGAAAGTTATTTCCTTTCATAGGCAGCCTGGAAAAGCCTGGCTTTAAAACTTTGGTAACTTGTTTAGTGTCTCCAGACCTTACTTTCTTCATCTTCAAAATCGGAATAAAATAATACCTACTTTATAGAGTTGTGGAGAGGTTTAAACACAACAATGTATGTAAAGTTCCAGGTATAATTCCTGGTGCCCAGAAAGTGCCATAAAGAGTAGAATTTCCTCAGGGCCGGCTGAGTGGCTCAGTTGGTTAAGAGCTCGCTCAAGAGTTTGAGCTCTGAGCAACAGTGGTTCGAGTCAGCCCAAGCTGAGCAGCCGTGAGCTGCCAACAGGTGGCGGGATGGCTCAGCTAAAAAAAAAAAAAAAGAGTAGAATTTCCTCTTCCACAACAACAAGCCTAGAGCATTGGGTGCTGTGAAGGTAGGGTCACTCCAGGTACCCAGTGGATAGCAAACCCAGGGGACTCCTAAGCAAGGTGATAAGGGCAAGCATGGTGGGGAACACAATGCTGAAAGGCAAAGAGATACTTTAGAAATCCCTTCATGTTACAAAGCAGTGAAGAGACTTGCTCCAGTTTGCACAGCTAGTAAATGGAAGAGATCGAACTAGATCTTATATCATCTGACCCTCATCCTAGAGTTATTTTTCCCATTCAAGTCACATCCCGAAAATCTACTTTACCTATTTTGTTATATAACCAGAGGCAGGCAGTCACATAGGCTCTTGCAGTAGTCCCCGTAAGATATGATGATGGTTTTGACTAACAATGTAGTAATGGAGGAGATGACGGAATTTGGAATATATTTTGAAGAACTGGGTGATGGATTGGATGGCGGGGGTGGTAGAACCAGAGGAATCAAGAATAACTTTTGGGATTTATGTCTGAGTCAAAATGAGTGGCATTGCCATTTATTGAGAGAAAAGAAGTGACAAGGAACACATGAGGTAAAGGTTAGAATGAGGAATTCAGTTTTTGATATGTTAAGACTAAAATGCATTGTTGAAGGCTTTGCCTAGACATTGAAGGTAAGATAAAAAAAATAACCATAGATGATGCTTTTTTCAGTATACCGTACTTCTGCTCCTTTTTAAACTACTTGATACTAACACCCAAAGAACCCACATCTTCACCTCTCAAACAAACCCTCTTTTTCAAGAAGGAAGGTAAAACTCATGTGCTCTAAAGATAAGTAATTAATAACAGCTTGAAGTACATCTTACATTTACAGTGAAATTTATATTTTAATCATAACGACAACCGAAATATCTCTTACCCACTGGTTAATTCCTGAAATGCTACTTAGAGCACTATGTGTTTTGTTTTTCAATAAGAAATTATATTTACTTTTTGATTCATAGAATGTCAGTGATGGAAGATGTATTGGGCACAGTTCAGGGTACCTGTCTGTCTGTCACACGCTTTTCTGGAATATAATTTCTGCTGTCCTTGACTCCCATTTTAGTTCCATATAAGCCAACATCCCACCCGCAAAGGCCACAACTAATTGGACCATTGTGGACACTTAATACAAATGCATTCATTTTAAAGGCTGGCCAGCAACCCATTACTTATGAGGTCTGGCTTGAAAAGATAAGCTGGGCCAATCGTTTTCCTTCTTGAATTTTGTACTTGGAAATTGAGAGCGTGAGCCTGATAATTGTAAGGGCTGAGTTAGAAAGTCGTGGGAAACTCAGGGCTAGAACCTTTGCGGGGCCTTGTATAAGCTGAAGCTAAAAGGAAGCCAGTGGTAGAAAGAGAAGAATACAGCAGATATGTGGAAGGGGGGAGAGGGTGAGGGATATAATTTCCAATCCTGATGGCTTTCCTGTGCCCATTCCAACTTCCATATGGTCTGGGTGTTCTGAGGCAGAACTTGTCCTTAGAGTCCTACAAGTCCCTGAAATTCCCATGTTGTATGCTTTTCAAAAGGCATTTTTCTTTCTTTCTTGAGCTAAATTGAAGCCAAATGTAATGCTAAGATAGAAGGTGATCTAGTTTAACACTCTGCTTTTGTAGATGGGAAGAAAGAGCATCAGGAAAGCCAAGTTCCTTGCCTAAGTTCCCATAGCACTTAAGGGAAAAGACCTAGCATGAGAATGCAGGGCTCTAAAATTTTAGCCATCACAGAAATTTCTGTAAGAATTTCCTCTAATGAGAATACTGTCATCTTATAAATTTAAATTGTATCAGTCTTATCAATTTAAGGTAACATTTAAATGTATGTTTATAGAAATTGACATTAGTATATGAGGGAAATGTATTTGGGAAAAGAGCCTCAAGTTCAAGTAAATATTTGTTTATAGAGATGTTTCATTCTCGGGTTGCTTTATTATATTAGGATCATAAAGCAAACTATATTTTTCAGGCAATAGCAAATCTCTTCAGAGATAAATAGCCATATAGTTCATTGGAATAGAAATATTTTTAAAGTGGAAAAAAATGAATCAAATTTTAAACAGTTTACAAAATAAAACCAACAAAATCTGTCGTTTGTGCAAATACATTCACTTTCTGCAGTGTTACTAAAGTATGCAAATGGAGTTACAGTGAAGCAGAGCCGACACCACAGCCAGGAATGTTAGAATAAAAGAAACCAACATTTACCAGGCACCTACTGAAACATGTAATGGGTGATCTAATTCATTAAACACCACTGGAAGAAAAAAAGAGACTGGAAGAAGACATACTTAAAGTCTCTGTAAATACCTGAGGTTCCGCTGTGGTAATATCATTAAACTGTAATCCTCATCAGCATAATGGACAGGGAAATATGTGTGTAAGATGACTGATCCAAGCCCCCTGAGAGAATGAAAGGAAGCAATCAAGAAAAACGTTTTGTGCTGAAACTAATTCTACAAAATGTGTATTTCACAATAAAAAATAATAATTAAGAAAGAAAAATGTTTTGAACAACTACTACGGATCTAGAACTGGACTGGCTAGGATTAGGATCTAAGAGCACGGTTTCTGTCCTTAAGAGGCTCCTGACCGCTCTCACAGTACAGGTCAAACAACCTCAGATTAAAAGCCAGTTCAGTAGAAGGTATGTAGTTTATGCTAAGTGCTCACTAAAAGTACCAAAAGTACAGTTACTAGGTCTTTAGAACTTCAGAGCATGCAAAGTCAATGCCAGCTGGAGTGGGCTTTCACTTAATCCTGTTTGAGCATCTATTATGGGCAAAATACCTCATTAACAATGCTCTTTGAGGACAAGTCCTCTTACAGGAGGAAGCACTGAAACTTGAAGGATGGGAACATTTTGATAGAAACTCTCCTGGTCATCCAGACTCCAACACTCTCACTCACCTCCTCTACCCCTGCGGCCGCAGCAAATTCAGTCTTTCATAAAACCTTATCAAATCTCCTCCCATAATGCTTCTCATATCTACATCCATCGCATCAGTTCTGTTCCCACTGCCATCCCATTGAAAGCCTTCATTATTTCACATCTGAACTCCATTACAACCTCCTAACCAGGCCTCCTCTCTCCAGTTTCTCCTCCCACTAATCTGCCCCACATGCAGCTGCCAGAGTTAGCTTCCTGAAATGCCAATTCCATCATGTCTCTATCCATTTCCTACAGGATATATTTTAAATTCCTTTGCCTGGTATTCAAAGCTCCCTACAATCTGAGCCCAGGCTACATTTCCAACCTGCTTTTTTCTACAATAAAACTCTGGTTCAGCCAAGCCTACTAACTTTTCTTACATTTCCATCCCAAGCTTCTGTTGGTACAATTTTCCTAATCTGAAATGCCTCCTGCAGTCCTCTTTATTGATACAAATTCTACATCACATCTCCCTCATAAAGTTTTCCCTGATATTCCAGCCAATGAGAGCTTGCTCCCCTGACTTCAAACTAGTCTACTGGCACTTATTTTAACTCTAGTTAATTATGGGTGTATTCCACCTCCCTAACCTTAGCAAACAGGTGATGGGGATATGAAACTGAAAAAGACACGAGGGGGTAAGTACCATGGCAGCCAGGAGACCAGTTAGAAGGTTATTGTACTCTTGCAAGCAAGAGATACATTGCCTGGAAAATATTCAGGCCCTGGGAATAGGAAGGAATTCATGGGTGAGACACCTTACAAAAGGAGGATCCACAGGGTTTGATGACTGAGGAGATAAGGGAATGAGAAGGATGAATAACAGATGATTTTGCAGTTGAATGAAGCCATTACAATTAAAGAGAGAGAGAAAAATTGGTTTGGTGAAGAATATGATGAGTTTGTTCTTAGACTAATTGAGCTCCTGGCAGGGTATAGTAGGTGGTTAGAGAGAAATGAGCTTGTAAAAATAATGAGAGCTGAGGCCGGCCGAGTGGCGTGATGGTTAAGAGCTGGCTTGGGATGCCAGAGGGCCCCAGGTCGGATCCCACATGTGAGGGCCAGTGGCACTGCCCTCTACAAAAATAAATAAATAAATAAATAATGAGAGCTGGTAATACAGGTTGGAAAGAAAGCCGCTTAGTGGTAGTAACTGGAGCCATGATTATAAATGCATTCATAAAGAGAAAGAATGAATGAAGAATGAGAAAACAAAGGGGGAGCAAGAGAAGAGAATTCAGTGGAGGAGACACAGGAGCAATGGAAAGAAATGGGAGAGTTAAATAAACAAAAAAAAGGGCTTGGACACAATCAGGGAGGAAGCAAAACAAAAAAATTCAACAACCCTTTTTCTGATCTTTAGATCAATAGTAACTGCTAAAATGCCAGATTTTGGGACCAACACCTTCGGCATAGGATGTAGGATGCCCTGAGGAGTAAGGACATGGAAGCAGTAGGTATTTGGCACTGAGATTAAAAGAGGGGGTAAAATGGGACAGAATCTAAAGGTCACAGAAGAGCAAACCAATAATTTTGCTGTTATGGCGCTGCACCATATCATATGCAGACATCACTGAGTTGCATGGTTCAGTGATTAAAAGTATAGATACTGTCATGCTGGCTAAGTTCATATCCAAGGACTGCCACTGTGATCCTGTGCAAAACCAGACAATTCATTTAAACCCTCTGTGATTCACTTTCCTCACATATGAATTGGGTATAATGAAAATAATATCTACCTGATTGGGTTGTCGTCAAAATTAATATAGGTCATGGAATATAAAACATGTCAATAAATGTTACCTATTCGAGGTTGGACAATTAAGTTCATGAACTTGTTGCAACAATATTGCTAACCTTTTTTGATATCAGCGGGATTCCTCACTGTGAATTTGTATCAACTAGACAAACAGTTAGTCAAGTTTACTATTTGGAAGTGCTGAAAAGACTGCATGAAAAAATTAGATGACCTGAACTTTTCACCAACAATTCATGGCTCTTGCATCACGACAATGCACCAGCTCACACAGCACTGTCAGTGAGAGAGTTTTTAGCCAGTCAGCAAATAACTGTACAGTAAGTACCAGACTTATGAATGAGTTTTGTTCCGGAAGAATGTTCATAAGTCAGATTCGTTCGTAAGTCCGACAAAGTGTGAGTCGTATACACCTTTGACACAAATATACAATGTAAAGCCAATGATAGAATGATTCATGTTATAAGAACAAGCGACACCTACCATCTTTTCACCTCTGTCCAATCTCTCAATTATTTTCACTTTTGTTTCCATGGTTATTGCTTTGTGCTTCCTAGCAGTCCACTCCACATCACTCACCACTACTTTTCCTCTTGCTTCTGGACATCCTGGGCTCTGATTGAGCACTGTACTACTGTACACTATCGCACTGTATAGTAAGCACACAGCAGCACAACTGTGACAGAGGCCGGCAGACACGTGAGCTACTTCCATGATTTGTTTGCATCTACGAATGTTTGTAATGTGAGGTCCGCTCGTATCTGTGAAAGTTTGCAACGCGAATGTTCGTAGGTTGGGGACTTACTGTATTGCAACACTCTCCCTACTCACCTGATCTGGCTCACAATGGCTTCTTTCTTTACCCAAAGATAAAGGAAATATTGAAAGGAAGACATTTTGATGACATTCAGGACATCAAGAGTAATATGATGACAGCTCTGATGGCCATTCCAGAAAGAGAGTTCCAAAATTTATTTTAAGGGTGGAGTAGGTGCTGGCATCAGTGCATATCTCCCCAAGGAGAGTACTCCGAAGGTGACAATAGTGATATTCAGCAATGAGGTATGTAGCACTTTTTCTAGGATGAATTCGCTAACTTAATTGTCCGACTTCGTATTTTGATGGTGTTTATGATTTCTACATGGTCCAGTTCATATGTTGGCCCTTAACAGACACCTGTGCATTTGTCCAGAAGAACACCAAGTTGGAAGAATTATTCAAATTCAACCCTGGTGTTAATTCATGATGAAATAGGACTAACAGACAGATGTCAAGTTGTCTCAGAGTTCAGCTGAGCTAAATAAACCAAAAAATTAACTGATCAAACTACATTTGTGATTTCAGGAATTGAGAAGTTTTCTGTCTAGACTTTTAAAAGCCCTCAAATAGGGCCCATGTAAGCTACCTATTAATAGTAAGGATTTTGCATATCATCTGCAACATGTAAAATGGTTTAAATGAATTACAGGGCATGTAAAATACCTCATTTAATTTGATTAGAGAATTTAGTAAACAACAAATGAAGCAGTGGTTGCTATGCAATGGGTCCTTACAATAATACTATATCTAATAATAAAAATGTTCCTTGGGCCGGCCGAGTGGCTCAGCTGGTTAAGAGTTCACTTGGGAGCGCCAGCTCTGAGCAGCAGGGCTGCGGTTCGGATCCCACATTGAGGGCCAGTGATGCTTGCCCTCTATAGCTAAGATGATGAACAACAGCTCGACCAGGAGCTGGGCTGCTGTGGGTCGCTGGCGACGGCGTAGGCTGCAGCAGGGCTGCAGTGGGCTGCCATGAGCTATGTGAGTGGCTAGCAGCCAGTGTGAGTGGCTGGTAGCTGGTGTGAACTACCGGGAGCCGCTGTGAGCGGCCAACAAATGACCAGTGACCGATTGCCTCACCCAGGAAGAGCACAATGATCATACCAACATGGGCCAGTGAAGCGACAACCTCCACAACTAAATTGAAGAACAAAACAGCAATTTGTCTACCTGTCTGTTCCCCTTCCCCGATTCCCCAATGCTGTTACCCTCCCCCCAATTCCCCAATAAAATATTTAAAAAAAAATGTTCCTTGTTATTTTTATGGACCATAAAGCATATTCAGTGAACTATTAGTCAACCACCTGAAAAGTTTATATTTTACAAGATGAACTGTGTAAACTCATAGTCAGTAGTATATACCTGAAAAAAAATTTTCTAGGAGTCAAAATTTCCCATGTAGTCATATAACCCATTTTCTAATATATTAAAATAACATAGGCTCTGAGTACTATCCTAATTTTATATTTATATCTATCATCTTACACCTACCCCCAATAGTCAGTAAAATAGAAGAAGTAGAGTTTTCCTTTTAGTTGAATTCTCTCCTGTCCACTATGATAGTAATCTGCAGACTTTAAAATACCTTCCACATCATAAATGTGTCCATAGAATGGACACCATTTTGGTTATTGTGATCTCTCTCTCTCTCTCTCTCTCTCTCTCTCTCTCTCTCTCTCTCTCTCTCTCTCTCTCCTCTCTCTCCTCCCCCTAACTTTTAAACTAGAATAAAATCTTGATTAGACGGATTACAAATAAGAGAACTCTCAAGTCATGATTTGAATACTCTACCTAGAAAAAGAAGTGGCAATTCACATGGATACAAAAATCATAGCAGTAATTTCATTAAAAGTATTTTCAGAGAAGAAATGAAGGGCTTACTACAATTCAGTTCAACCTCCTAAACCATCTCCAACTCCATCTATGACTATGGACATTGTTCTCTGATGGTCAAAGCTGTGGTCCAGAGACACTGGACACCATAGTTGCACAATAAAGTTGCTCAAGGACATTACAAGAGTTCCCATCATTATAAAAATGTATTTCAATTTGATCAACTTTTTATTAAGACAGGACAATAGACATAATTTAGAAAGATTTCCAAACAATTTGAAATCGAAAGCAAACTTTGAAGGAGTGACACATAATTAAAATAATCTCTTGAGAAATATACAGTAGTTGCTATGTACATTTTCGCCTAATAATACAGGGATTTTTTGTTTGTTTCTCCACAAACGCAGGACATTTCTATCACTTGATTCTTTTGCCATTTCATCACTTTCCAAGACACCTCAAGGAAATAGTGGGACGAATGGTTTAAGCTTTGTCACCTGTGGTGATTTGCTTTGACATTTGGTTTCTATATTAGTAATACAAGTATTGTTCTAAGTGCATAACCAAAAGAGTAATTTATTAAGATTCATGACAGATTGAGCGCCAAAGCCTGAGCAGTTATAGATGAACCAACCAACAAAAGAAGCACTTATTAACCTCCATGAAAGACAAACCACTTAGTTCTTTCCCGTAAGGCTGAGGCAGCCTGAGAACTGTCATCCCAGTCCAGTATGAGACAGACAGCAATCTCTTTTCCACTGAGGAGCTGTTCATTTACTCAAAGGAATGGAGATGTTTAACAAGATCAGGAAGTAAAGAGATGTCAAAAAGAATGCACTGTGCAGAGAAAGAAAGACACCTGGGGGCCTTTAAACAAGCAGTTTCTAGCTCCAGTGAAATATCTGAACAGATGGATTTTTAACCCTCAGTGGGCCTAGTGGAAACAGATCCAGCTGGGATCTGGCTTGTACATCACAACCCTGGACAAGTGTCAAATGTCAAACTCTGACCCAATTACCAAGAGAGTAACTAAAATCAAGTAATGAAGGCACAGTGTGTCTTTTGCTGATACTATTTGGATGCTTTAGTGCTCAGTTAATTAACTAGCATTTGGTTTGTGTTTTGATGTGATTTCCATGCTTGGATGGTGATTTTATACCAATATCAAACTAATCTGATACGTGAGTATCTTCATTTCATATACTTTACTGTGAAGTAAAGGGAAATAGTACAAAAGCCTAGGTTTTGAAAGGAAGATGTGTTGACTGATGAAAGTTTAAATTCATGTAAATCTAGGCTCCCCCTTCACCTCATCCAGATACCATAGGATCTCCTTTATGTGAAGAACAATGTGTTCTTCTCATTATTAATTCAAATTTAAATTGATTTTTTAACAAAATAACATAAAATGCATATTTGTATTGTGATTTACCATTTGTATAGTGCTTTCTTTTGTATTAAATTTATTGTGGTGACATTGGTTAGTAAAATCATACAGGCTTCAAGTGTACAATTCTATAATACATCATCTATATATTTATTGCATTGTGAGTTCACCACCCAGAGTCAGTTCTTTCATCACCATATATTTGACCCCCTTTACCATCATCTACCAACCCTCTCCCCCCTTACCTTCTGGTAACCACTAAATTTTTGTCTGTGTCTATGAGTTTTTGTTTCTTTCTTTGTTTGTCATGTTCATTTGTTGCTTTCAGTTTTATATCCCACATATGAGTGAAGTCATACGGTTCTCAACTTCTTCTGTCTGACTTATTTCGCTTAGCATAATAATCTTAAGATCCATTCATGTTGTCACAAATGGCAGTATTTCATCTTTTCTTATGGCAGAATAGTATTCCATTGTGTATCTATACATCTTCTTTATCCAATCATCTATCAAAAGACACTTTGGTTATTTTCCGTGTCTTGGCCACAGTAAATACAGCTGAACTGAACATCGGAGTACATTTATCTTTACGGATAAATGCTTTCAGATCTTTGGGGTGATACCCAGGAGAGGGATTGCTGGGTCATATGGTAATCCTATTCTTAATCTTTTAAGCAAACTCCATACTGTTTTCCATAGTGGCTGTACCAATTTACACTCCCACAAATAGTGTATGAGGGTTCCTTTTTCTCCACAGTCTCTCCAACACTTGTTATTATTTGTCTTGTTGATGATAGCCATTCTGAGAGGTGTGAGGTGATATCTTATTGTAGTTTTGATTTGCATTTCCCTAATATCTAGGGAAGTTGAGCATTTTTTCATATATCTGTTGGCCGTTGATATGTTTTTTTGGGAGAAGTATCTGCTCAGGTCCTCTGCCCATTTTTTAATTGGATTGTTTGTCTTTTTGTTGTTGAGTTATATGAGTTCTTTATATATTTTGGATATTAGCCCCTTATCCGAGGCATTGTTTGCAAACATCTTGATCCTATTTGATTGGTTGCCTCTGTGTTCTCGTATACATGTCTTCATTTAGCCTTCACATTACGAGATAAGTGTTATTATTATTTGCCCCCATTTTGCAGGGAGGGAAGCTATGGCACAGAATAGTTAAGCACTAGGAAATGGCAGAGGTAGGACTTGAAACAGATGTTAAATCCATTGCTCTTTCTCCCCATATTCTTGCTAGTGTTTAAAGATTATACAGATTTTTCACTTAAGGACTTTCACTGTGTTCCTTTTTCCTGTCTCTCAGGTCGTTCAAGTGAAATTTCAGTCTGTTGGGATCATGCATATAGATACATCTTAAATGCATGTTTGGCATTTAAAAAGAAGATTCCATGGATTCCCCCCCCCCAAAAAAAAAGGCAAGGGCTTCAGACTAAAAGACCAGCGTGGTTTGTTGTTTTTAAAAGTCTCAGTGACTGAGAAGTTGGCTTCTGCTTCTGTCATCTTCCCATCCCTCATCAATGCATGGTTGTTTTGTCATTTAAGCTTCAGAAACAGAGCCAAAGAGCACATACACCCAATTACCTATGAGAATTTTCTTGCTAATCAAGGAAACTTTCTTTTCAGCATCTCTTAGATTTAGGGAGAAACTCAAGCCCATTAATGGATGTGAAATGGCAACTCAGGGCTCTCTTTAAAGGGAAACTATAAACCACTATCTTCTCCATCCTCACACCTGCCTCCAAGAGACTGCACATCTACTTCCTATGCACCAAAACAGGTTCCCTAGATTTCAATAAAATGTTAAGGAAATTTAGGAAGAAAAGAGGTTTAATGAAATCTATCAGATGCCACATTCATAGCATACTATTTACAAAATCCAAATACTTCATTTTCAAATAAATTCCTTTGAATACTGTGAACCCATTGCTGCTATTCAGGTATAAAATAAAAGTTAGGACATTATATTTGCCATCAGAGTTGTAATTTGTACACATTCCTGAGATTACAGAATATGTGTTACAGTCTGTAGGTGTGTTTGCTAATTAGCTTTGTCCATATGTGGGGGAAAAATAGTTTCCTAGGAGAAGGACGTTTTACCACGTTGAAATAAGATGGTTAGTCATACAAATAATGTATCATTGACTTTTAATAAGTTGAAGTAATAGAATAATTACCTCATTATATGAAGCTTGTAAACACAATAATACCCTGTTTTGATTACTTTGAAGGCAGGAAAAAGGCAACTTCCTTTAATAATTAGGTTAGTTTACTAATTTAGAGGGGTGGAAGTGGCAATACATTCCTACTGCCACCTTCATAAGGGAACATAGTAGATACCTGTGTTTCTATATAAGTGTGGAGTCTTAATATTAAAAGTGCATTATCGTGCCGGCCGAGTGGCGCATTGGTTAAGAACTGGCTTGGGACGCCAGAGGGCCCTGGTTCAGATCCCACATATGAGGGCCAGTGACACTGCCCTCTACAGCTAAGAGGCTGAACAACAGCTCGACCTGGAGCTGGGCTGCCGGGAGTTGCTGATGACGGCATAGGCTGCAGCCCCTG
>NW_017731973.1:967297-968542 GCF_001890085.2 Hipposideros armiger | reverse complement strand
AGCGCAATGATGGTGCCAACTTGGGCCAGTGAAGCAACGTCCTCCACAACTAGACTGAAGAACAAACCAACAGCAACTTGTCTGTTCCCCTTCCCCCAACTGCCCAGCTCTGTTCCCGTCCCCCAATTCCCCAATAAAAATCTTTAAAAAAAAGTGCATTATCAATCCCACTCCTAGGTATATACCCAAGAGAACTAAAAACATATGTGAACACAAAAACTTATACATAAATGTTCATAGCAGCATCATTCATAATAGCCCAAAAGTGGAAACAACCCAAATGCCCATCAACTGATGAATGGATAAACAAAATGTGATATAGCCACATGATGGAATATTATTAACCATAAAAAGGAATGCAGTTCTGATAGAAGCTACAACATTGATGACCTTTAAAAACATAATGCTAAATGAAAGAAGGTGCAAAAGCCCACATTTACGATTCCATTTATATGAAATGTCCAGAAAAGTCACAGAGACAGAAAGGAGATTAGTGGTTGCCAGGGGCTGGTTGGGAGAGGAGGGAATGACCTGATAAGAATCTGGATATTTGGGGAGAGGTGGTGAAACTGTTGTAAAATTGATTGTGGTAATGGATGCACAACTGTGTGAATAAACACCATTGAATTGTGGAGTTTTAATGGCTGAATAGTATGGCATGTGAATTATATCTCTATGAAGCTGTTATATTAAAAATATAAGTGCATGTGAAATCAGGAAGGGTAGCTTCTGAAATACAAAATACAAATGTAAGATTTATGTTAGCTCGACAAGAGATTCTGGAAACTCTAGGCTGCTCAGAAAAAAAAAGGAATGCATAGGGATGAGAATCGTCTTCCACCTTCTCGTAGACCAGGGCAGTAGGATAGATACTTCTTCATACTTTCTGAGCAGGAACAGGAAGGAGAGAACCTGTAGAGGCCTAGAGTGAAAATTCAGAACCAGGAGAATATGGTATAACACCAATATGAGAGGGAGCAGAACCCCCTTGGACCAGCCTAGATGAAGAGCAGAGCAGGATCTATCTAGTTTTCAGAAAGGGGTGAAATAGGATCAATATCAAAAATAGCCCACAATGATTTTTTTAGGAGTGACTTCTAATATATATATATATATATATATATATATATATACACACACACATACACACATACATACATACATATATGTACATATACACATATACACACATACATATATATATATACATATACACATACACACATATATACATATATATATATA